>NC_091954.1:114784282-114791782 GCF_031021105.1 Erythrolamprus reginae | reverse complement strand
TTATCAGGAAAATACCAAAGTCCACTAATCACCAAAAAAGGCTTCAAGAGTTGTTAACTTAATAATAATAATAATAATAATAATAATAATAATAATAATAATAATAATAATAATTTATTTATTGGATTTGTATGCCGCCCCTCTCCGCAGACTCGGGGCGGCTAACAACAATAATAAACACAACATGTACAATCCAATAATAAAAAACAACTAAAAACCCCTATTATAAAACCAAGCATACACACAAACATACCATGCATAACTTGTAATGGCCTAGGCCCTAGGGGGAAGAGCTATCTCAACTCCCCGATGCCTGGCGGTATAAATGAGTCTTGAGTAGTTTACGAAAGACAGGGAGGGTGTGGGGGCGGTTCTAATCTCCGGGGGGAGTTGGTTCCAGAGGGCTGGGGCCGCCACAGAGAAGGCTCTTCCCCTGGGGCCCGCCAAACAACATTGTTTAGTCGACGGGACCCGGAGAAGGCCAACTCTGTGGGACCTTATCGGTCGTTGGGATTCGTGCGATAGCAGGCGGTTCCAGAGGTAATCTTGTCCATTGCCATGTAGCTTCTGCTCCGGTAATCTCACACTACTAACCAGAGCATACAAAACTTTCACCAGACCAATCCTTGAATACAGCTCATCTGTCTGGAACGCTCATCGCATTTTGGACATAAATACATTAGGATGCGTCCAGAGATACTTTACTAGAAGAGCCCTCCACTCCTCCACTCGCAGTAGAATACCCTACACAACTAGACTTACAATCCTAGGTTCAGAAAGCTTAGAACTACGTCACCTTAAACACAACCTAAGCACAGCCCATAAAATCATCTGCTACAATGTCCTTCCTGTCAACGGCTACTTCAGCTTCAACCACAACAACACACAAGCACACAACAGATACAAATTTAAAGTAACCCGCTCCAAACTCGACTGCAGGAAACACAACTGTAGTAACCGAGTAGTTGATTCATGGAACTCATTACCTGACTCTGTAGCATCATCACCCAACCCCCAAAACTTTACCCTTGGACTGTCCACTGTTGACCTCTCAGAGGTCAGTAAGGGGTGTGCATAAGTGCACCAGCGTGCCTTCCGTCCCCTGTCCTAATGTTTCTCTCTTACTAGTATCATGTATATGATGTATTGTTATATCTTTGTATACCACCAATAGGTACTTGACAACACAATACAATAAAAAATAAACTCAGATATTTCTCCCTCAGAGTTTTCTATCCCAGCAGAAGCCGCCAAGCTCCGGGCTTTAATAGGGAGCCATTCATCAATGCCAACTCAAAAGGCCGTCCTGGCACGAAATCGCGGCTAATATATTTTTCTGCCATGCTGGCAGCCACTGCCTCCTCTACGCGCCCCTCCACGAGCAATAGAGCCAGGCTCAATCGGAAAATGAATCCTGTCACTCCGATGGTTATCGGCGGCAGCACCGGGAGGGGGATTTGCTAGCTTAAGTTACAGGCCCATTATCCTCCCCGCCATTCCTAAGCTACCGTCGTCAGGCAGCGGGTGCCGCTATCATCACTACCGGCGCATTGCGTGTGCAGCTTTGGGTCTGTGGTATGTGCATGTGCGCTTCCCAGTGAGATTTTTCTTCTCCACATGGGCAGGAAGTAAAATATTACAAGGGGATGCATGCATGAGAGATTTTGCTGATTTTTTTTGCTTCCGCGCATGTGCTGAAATCTCTCATGCGCGCATAACCCTCGTGAGATTTTGCCTCCTGCGCATGTGCAGAAGCAAAAAATTGCTGGAATCTCTCGCGCGCATATCCCCTCATGATATTTTGCCTCCTGCACATGCGCAGAAGCAAAAAATTGCCGAAATCTCTCTCGCGCGCATATCCCCTTGTGAGATTTTGCCTCCTGCGCATGCGCAGAAGCAAAAAATTGCTGGAATATCTCTTGCGCACATCCCCTCATGAGATTGTGCCTCCTGCGCATGTGCAGAAGCAAAAAATTGCCGAAATCTCTCTCTCTCGCATATCCCCTCGTGAGATTTTGCCTCATGCGCATGCACAGAAGCAAAAAATTGCCGAAAACTCTCTTGCGCGCATATCCCCTCATGAGATTTTGCCTCCTGAGCATGCGCAGAAGCAAAAAATTGCTGAAATCTCTCTCGCGCGCATATCCCCTCATGATATTTTGCCTCCTGCACATGCGCAGAAGCAAAAAATTGCCGAAATCTCTCTCGCGCGCATATCCCCTTGTGAGATTTTGCCTCCTGCGCATGCGCAGAAGCAAAAAATTGCTGGAATATCTCTTGCGCACATCCCCTCATGAGATTGTGCCTCCTGCGCATGTGCAGAAGCAAAAAATTGCCGAAATCTCTCTCTCTCGCATATCCCCTCGTGAGATTTTGCCTCATGCGCATGCACAGAAGCAAAAAATTGCCGAAAACTCTCTTGCGCGCATATCCCCTCATGAGATTTTGCCTCCTGAGCATGCGCAGAAGCAAAAAATTGCTGAAATCTCTCTTGCGCACATATCCCCTCATGAGATTTTGCCTCCTGCGCATGCGCAGAAGCAAAAAAGTGCTGAAAACTCTCTCGCGCATATCCCCTCATGAGATTTTGCCTCCTGCGCATGCGTAGAAGCAAAAAATTGCCGGAATCTCTCTCGCGCGCATATCCCCTCATGATTTTCCGTACCTGTGAATACCAGTTACAGAATGGCTGGGCTGCAGTTTCTTCTTTATAGTCCCAGCTGAAGGGCGGCATAGAAATCGAAAAAATAAAATAAAATAAAATAATTAAATTAAATTAAATTAAATTAAACTAAAAAATAAATAAATGTTGGAATTGGGCGGCATATAAATTGCACACATGTGCTCAAATAAATTGCACAAATAAATATATTTTAAGCTCTTTAACAATTTGTAAGATTTTAAAGTGTTGGACAGCCGTTTGTCTGACATGGTAAAGGGCAGGGATGGCGAACCTTTTTCTTCTCGTGTGGCAAAAATGCACACATCCCCAAGTATGCTCCCCCCGTTGTTGTTTTTCACCTCCAGGATTCGCTGAAGCATCTGGAATGTGAAAAATGGCCCAATGGGCAAAACAGGAAGTTTGGAAAAACGGACTTCCTGTTTGCTCATTGGGCCCCCTGAGGGGGAAAACAGCCTTCCCCAAGGCCGAAAATTCCCGAGACAGCTGTGAGGCAATTGTGGGAGTTGAAGTCCACAAGTCATAAAGGGCCTATCATTGCCCACCCTTCCCCAATTTGTGGATTTCAACTTCCACCATACCAAAGATAGCCATGCTGGTTCAGGGATTCTGGGAGTTGAAGTCCCCAGGCCATAAAGGGCCCATAACTTCCCACCCCTTTCATGATCTGTGGACTTCAACTCCCACATGTCCTAAAATAGCCATGCTGGCTCAGGGATTCTGGGAGTTGAAGTTCGCAGGTTCTGAAGGGGCCATAGTTGCCCATCCGTTTTACGACCTGTAAACTTCAACTCCCAGAATTCCTAAGACAGCCGTGAGGTACTTCAGCATTCCTAAGGTAGCCATGCTGGCTCAGGCATTCTGGGAGTTGAAGTCCACAGGTCCTGAAGGGGCCATAGCTGCCTACCCCTTTTATAACGTCTAGACTTCAACTCCCAGAATGCCTGAGCCAGCACTTATGGCAAAAGATGTCCCTGGTGCCCGAAAGGTTTTGGGGGGGGGACTAGTAGACCCCCACAAGATTCCTTCCAACTTGCCTATCCTGGGCCTAGAAAGCTTAGAACTACGGCGCCTAAAACACGATTTGAGTATTGCCCACAAGATCATATGCTGCAACATCCTACCGGTCAATGACTACTTCAGCTTCAACCGCAACAACACAAGAGCACGCAACAGATTTAAACTTAATACGAACCGCTCCAAACTTGACTGTAAAAAATATGATTTCAACAATCGAGTTATCGAAGCGTGGAACTCATTACCGGACTCAATTGTGTCAACCCCTAACCCCCAACATTTCTCCCTTAGACTCTCCACGATTGACCTCTCCAGGTTCCTAAGAGATCAGTAAGGGACGTACATAAGTGCACTGGTGTGCCTTTCGTCCCGTGTCCAATTGTCTTTCCTTTCTCTCACTTATCATATATATTATCTTCCTTTCATATATCCTCTCCTCTAAGTTCACTTTTACCCTTATATATATTACCACATGTCTTTTTTTTCTTCCTATGTATTTGTGTATTGGACAAATGAATAAATAGAAACATAGAAACATAGAAGACTGACGGCAGAAAAAGACCTCATGGTCCATCTAGTCTGCCCATATACTATTTCCTGTATTTTATCTTACAATGGATATATGTTTATCCCAGGCATGTTTAAATTCAGTTGTACTGTGGATTTACCAACCACGTCTGCTGGAAGTTTGTTCCAAGGATCTACTACTCTTTCAGTAAAATAATATTTTCTCATGTTGCATTTGATCTTTCCCCCAACTAACTTCAGATTGTGTCCCCTTGTTCTTGTGTTCACTTTCCTATTAAAAACACTTCCCTCCTGGACCTTATTTAACCCTTTCACATATTTAAATGTTTCGATCATATCCCCCCTTTTCCTTCTGTCCTCCAGACTCTACAGATGGAGTCCATGAAGTCTTTCCTGATACGTTTTATGCTTAAGACCTTCCACCATTCTTGTAGCCCGTCTTTGGACCCGTTCAATTTTGTCAATATCTTTTTGTAGGTGAGGTCTCCAGAACTGGACACAGTATTATTCCAAATGTGGTCTCACCAGCGCTCTATATAAGGGGATCACAATCTCCCTCTTCCTGCTTGTTATACCTCTAGCTATGCAGCCAAGCATCTTACTTGCTTTTCCTACCGCCTGACCACACTGCTCAACCATTTAATATAAATAAAATAAATAAAATAAATATTCCTGTATTTCCCACCATAGCCACAGCAGTCTGTCTGCAAAAGCAATAGCAACCATAAACGTTTGCACTGGGGCCAAAATTGTATTCTTAGTCTCCCCCCCCCCCCGAAAACATCAGGGAAATTTGGTGCTTCCGTACTACGTGGGAGGGAAAAGACGTCTGGATTCCGAGCACCAAGCAACAACGAGGGGGCCTGTTGCCTTAGAAAAGTACTTTAGCAACTGGGCGGCTGGATTGAATTGCAGCCTTTTGTGGATCTGGCAAAGGCTTTGGGTGGCCCAGCTCAACTGGGGTTGGGGGGGGGGAGCAGCTGCCTGCAAACTCCCAAAACTCCGATTACAGAATTTGATGAAGACTTTAGCCCCGTGGTGGTGAACCTGTGGCAAGCGAACCTGTGGCGCATATGCCCCTTAGCTAATACGAGTTACGTATGGGTTGGGTTGGGTGATGAACTTTTTTATGATAAGGGTTTTTATCTGTTTTTAATATTGGATTTGTATATTGTGTATTGCGTTGTGAGCCGCGCCAAGTCTTTGGAGGGGGGCAGCATACAAATCAAGGTAATAGTAGTAGTAGTAGTAGTAGTAGTAGTAGTAGTAGTAGTAGTAGTAATAATAATAATAATAGTAATAATAATAATAAATAATAATAATAATAATAATAATAATAATAATAATAATAATAATAATAATAAACCACTGGAACTTGTGCCGGGACTACCATTTCCCAGTGCCAAAGAACTGGTGGGATCATAAGCCCAAAAAGTGGTCGAAAATAAGCAAGCAAAACTACTGTGGGACTTCCAACTTCAGACTGACCGAATTCTGAAGCATAACACACCAGACATTGTGATCGTGGGGAAAAAGAAAGTATGGATCATCGACATCGCAATCCCAGGAGACAGCAGAATTGAGGAGAAGCAGCTGGAGAAATTAGTGAAATACGAAGATCTAAAAATCGAGCTGCAACGACTCTGGCATAAGCCCGTGAAAGTGGTCCCAGTGGTACTTGGCACGCTGGGCACAGTGCCAAAGGATCTCAGCAGACATTTGAAAGCCATCGGAATTGACAAAATCTCCATCTGTCAATTGCAAAAGGCCCCTTTACTGGGATCGGCACACATAATTCGCTGCTACATCACGCAGTCCCAAAGTCCCAGAGGTAAAAAAAAAAATTGCCCAATGGACAAACTGGAAGTTCAGACTTCGGGTTGGCCTTTGTGCTGTTTTTTGCACTCTGGAGGGTTCAGGGTTGCAGGCTTTTTCATTGCGACTCCCTCTGAATAAGGTTCTGTTTCAGCCCTAAGTTTTTGCAGGGTTTTTTTTTCCATTGCTAATTATTCCAAAGAATGTTTTTCCAGCCCAGCTTTCAGTCAGTCGGTCATTTTTCCATTCTATTCTAATTTCTTATTTTATTGATTTTCTATATTCTGTTATTTTTTATTTATTGTTAAGAGTTGAAAGGGACCATGAAGGCCATCAAGTTCAACCCCCTGCCCAAGCAGGAACCCTATAGTACACCAGTCAATCTTCCCTTAAAAATGTCCAGAGTGTTGGAGTTCACAACGTCTGCTGGTAGGTTGCTCCATTGGTTGATCGCTCTGACCGTCAGGAAGTTCCTCCTTATTTCCATGTTGAATCTCTCCTTGGTCAGCTTCCAGCCGTTGTTCCTTGTCCGGCCCTCTGGTGCCCTGAAGAATAAAGTGATCCCCTCCTCTCTGTGACATCCCCTCGTATACTTGTAGGGTTTTATTTTATTCTATTCTATTCCATTTCTATTCTATTCATTTTTTAATATTGTGTTCTATTCCAGACTTTGTATTCTATTCTTTCTACAGTATTCTTATTTCTACCCTATTCTTATTTCTAATTCAATTGAATTCAATTCTTGTTTCTAATTCCATTCCATTCCATTCCATTCCAATGTCAGTTTGAAAAACACTGAACATTAAACCAGACTGGCTCCGTGTGTGTCGCATAATCTTCTCCAGGCCAAAATGCCAACCTCCAAGATTAGAACTTTGCCAAAGTTTGCATATTGTTTGTGTGACAATGCTATGACGTTGTTTGTGTGATGATGCTATGATGTCTTTAAATTACCTTGCCTACCTATGTGCCGAGGAGATCCAACCACGAAGGTTGTTCAAGTCCCTGGACATTCTCCACCCACGTTTCCTTGGCATGAGTCAAGGTCATGAAGGTGGCATCTAACCGCGAGAACCCATGAGAAAAGGCGGGCAGGTCCAGCGATAAGAATCAACATCATGTGAAGTGTTAATAATGCTTTCTAAAATAAAACCTCAGTAGGACCATGCTTCTGGGTGTGGTCACCATGTTATGAAAAAAAGATGTAGAGCAGTGGTTCTCAACCTTTCTAATGCCGCAACCCCTTAATACACTTCCTCATGTTGTGGTGACCCCCAACCATAAGCCTAGCGCCAATTCTCCCAACAGAGCTTACAGCTGGTTGGCAGGAAGGTCAGAGGGACAAACCCATTGTCAATGCCTGATTGGTTGGATTGTAAAAATATGTTCCAAGGAGCCACAATAGAAACTTTAGTTCCTAACACCAGGGGAAATTTGCCTTAGGTCTTAGGTGACCCCTG
>NC_091954.1:114694648-114784082 GCF_031021105.1 Erythrolamprus reginae | reverse complement strand
ACTGGTCATAATGCTTTACACCCCTTTCTAAGCAGTTTACCGAATCAGCCTCTTGCCCCCAACAATCCGGGTCCTCATTTTACCCACCTCGGAAGGATGGAAGGCTGAGTCAACCTGGAGCCGGTGGTAAGATTCGAACTGTTAGCTGAAGTAGCCTGCAGTGCTGCACTCTAACCATTGCGCCACCCCGGTTCTTAAACCTGCCCTTACGGAATGGTTTTAAATTGGTCAATGGGAATTTAAGAGACTTTTTTTTAAAAAAAACCTTGAAGTTGGAGGAAAGGTGACCACCTAGAAACCCAAGCATTACCTACCCAGTCCTGAGATGAAGAGCAGCTGTTGTGTGCCGTGTCGCACTGAGCTGGCGAGCGTCAGGTTGACGAAGGCTTTGATGTTTAACCGGTCCACTAGTTGCAGCCAGGAGTCGGACTGGTCCGGCAAGGGATCAGATGGCAGGCAGTCTGGGGGCAAGCAGAGGGGTTATTTGGCTTAAATAAAGGATAAAGACACTGGCACATGGCGATAGTTGCCAATATGGTTGGCTTTAAAACAGCGTTTCCCTACCTAGGAAATTTTAAGATACCGGTATGCTGGCAGGGGAACTCTGGGAATTGAAGTCCATCCATCTTAAACTTGTTAACGTCCAAATACTCTTAACTGGACGTTACAATGCTGGATTAGACACATAGTAGATTGACGGCAGAAAAAGACCTCCTGGTCCATCTAGTCTGCCCTAATACTATTTCCTGTATTTTATCTTAGGATGGATCTATGTTTATCCCAGGCATGTTTCAATTCAGTGACTGTGGATTTACCAACCACGTGTTCTGGAAGTTTGTTCCAAGCATCTACTACTCTTTCAGTAAAATAATATTTTATAGTTATGGTTTATTAGATTAGATCTCATGTCGCTTCTGATCTTTCCCCAAGTAACCTCAGATTGTGTCCCCTTGTTCTTGTGTTCACTTTCCTATTAAAAACACTTTTCTCCTGAACCTTATTTAACCCTTTAACATATTTAAATGTTTTGATTATGTCCCCCTTTCCCTTCTGTCCTCCAGACTATACAGATTGGGTCCATGAAGTCTTTCCTGATACGTTTTATGCTTAAGACCTTCCACCATTTTTGTAGCCCGTCTTTGGACCAGTTCAATTTGATCCATATCTTTTTGTAGGTGAGGTCTCCAGAACTGGACACAGTATTATTCCAAATGGGGTCTCACCAGCACTCTATACAGCGGGATCACAATTTCCCTCTTCATGCTTGTTATACCTCTAGCTATGCAGCCAAGCATCCTACTTGCTTTCCCTACCGCCTGACTGCACTGTTCACCCAGTTTGAGACTGTCAGAAATCACGACCCCTAAATCCTTTTCTTCTGAAGTTTTTGCTAACACAGAACTGCCAATGCAATACTCAGATTGAGGATTCCTTTTCCCCAAGTGCATTATTTTACATTTGGAAACATTAAACTGCAGTTTCCATTGCTTTGACCACTTATCTAGTGAAGTTAAATCATTTATCATAAGGTAATCAGGAAATCACAGGGCCATCTGGATTCAAGTGTACTCATGGAGGGTTCCCTGGGCAATTTGGGGCTAAACTCTTTCCTACCTCGCAGGGTCATTGTGGGAGAAAGTAACAGGAAGAAAACTATGTGTCAGGCCGAAGCCATTGTTTGATTTGGAGACTTTGGCCTGCCATATATTATGCATTTGGACTGCATTTGTGGTGTGGGAATTTGGGAGGGGTTGCTTTATGAGTCTTCGGAGAGGGGCGGCATACAAATCCAAATAATAAATAAATAAATAAATAAATAAATAAATAAATAATGTTACCAGACAAGGTAAAAGAAGGATGTAAGCATGTTAAACAGTAATGAATGTTGAGTCATAGGGTGTAAACTGCAATCTGATTGGGCCAGAGCATTATAAAATGCAAAGCAACTTTACAATGATTGTTGGCTGTTTATGTTGGCTGTTGTCGGTGGAGCAGTTTTGAGTGTGAGTTAGAGCTGTAGTGTTGATTCGGAGAAACCTGGATTGGTTTACTATCTAGTAATGTAGCCATAACAAATTCCTTCTAGACTCTCAAGGTCATCCTTTGTTCGACACCTGCCCGGACTTTGATGGGAGTAACGGAGACGTTGGCATGAAGGAGACTGGTCAATGTGATGAACTTGGGTGTGTGTGTGTGGGAACAAGGGAATGAATTTTAAACTGGGCCGGGAAACCCCGGTAGGCTTAGATTTGGGTTTCTCACCGATGTGCCCTGACACTATACACACTGCTTGGGCCTCTGGGTGGATTTACAGAATGAGTTTTAATTTAATTTAATGTATTTATTTATTAGATTTCTATGCCACCCTTCCCAACTGACTCAGAAATAAATACAAATACAAAGCGTGTACGAAATCTAATATTAAAAAAATCTAAAAATTCTAAACACAACATTTTCCTAAAAACAACCACCCACATTCATCCAATTGGACTAACCATTCATTATTCAATGCTACAAATGAATAAAACCCCAACCCTTTGCAGAGCTTCAAATATTACCGGCGATGTTAAATCTGGTGTATTGTTTTTTTTTCCTGATCAGGTGCGTGATACTGCTAAATGGATTCTTTCTTTGCCTGAAAATTAAGTTTACATTTTCTCTGCTCTCATTGGAGATCTAATCTTTATAGCAGCCTCTTAAAATATTATTCCCTAAAATATTATTCTGTTTCACCAAACTTCCTCAAAAGGCATATCCTGCTGTACAGGTAATCCTCAAGCAACGACGATTTGTTTAGGGACTGTTGTGGTTAGCTCTGGCCCAGTTCCTGCCCCAAGGACTGTGGATGTGGGGGAGACATCCACATGCTGCAGGCCTGTTTTGCCCCTGGTGGAATCTGCTGATGAAGGCTCCTCTGACCAAGAAGACATGAGTGACAGGGAGGAGGAGAGTGTGGCAGACAGCTCAGAAGGAGATCAATTATCTAGCTCCTCCTTGGATTCGGAACAAGAGTTAATGATACAGCCACGCATGCGGAGAGCGATGCAGAGGCAACAACAACCGAGAGATAATTATCAAAGAAAATGAGGCCACCTGTGGTTGGGTGGGGCTGTGGTGATTAGTGAGGCTGCTATAAAGAGCAGCCTGTGGGTTTGGCCATTGTGGAGGATTATCTGATCATTGTGTTTCGTGGCTGCTTTACTGACTTTGACCTTTTGTGTGCTGATTTTTCCCCTCTTTGAAACTAAATCAGAGCAAAGTGTGTTTCACTTTGTGAAAGAAGAAGGACTGTGAATTGCCTCACAGCTGCAAGCTACGTATCACAGAACTGATAAGGGACTTGTACCAAGTGCTCTTTGTGTGGAGACCAGTGCTCTTTGCTATACAATAAGAGGGCTTAGTTTAAGTGCTCTTTGCTATACAATAAGAGGGCTTAGTTTAAGTGAATTTTCATTATAAAGAACATTGTTTTGAATTTTCAAACATGTGTGTGTCTGAAATTTGTACCTGTGAATTTTCGGGAGGAGTCTACCAGAGAGCCCGACAGAACAGGGACCAAAGTTACAACTCTGAAATAAAGTGATTTATGTCTGATTTTTTCACGCTTAGGATCTCTGCAGCATCCTCCCTAGTCACTTGGATCAAAATCCCGACATGTGGCCATTGACTCTTATTTATGACGGTCGGAGTATCACGGGGGTGGTGGTGGTGGTGTGTCAGTTGATTCTCCTTTTACAACCCCTTGGCAAGCAAAACAAACCAGATTCGCTTAACAACGGTGGCCAGACAGGTTGAAAAATGGGACAAAGTAATCACTTAACCACTGCCTCATTTAGCAACAGGAATTTGGTGTGTGTGTGTGTGTGTGTGTGTGTGTGTGTGTGTGTGTGAATTTTTGGTCGTAAGTTGAGGACTGCCTGTGGCACAATGGCAGATATCTCATTTGCCACATATGGGAATGATGGTTTTACCGTGCGGGAAAAAGAGAATCAGAAGACGGTTTGTTGTGCCGGCTCATGGACTTTTCCCAATCCCCTGAATCCTCTTCTGATTCCCAACCCCACTTCTAGGACCCAAACGAGGGCTCCCCCACCCCCAAATTTTCTGCCACTTGCCCAATTTGCACAATCGCTTAGACTTGTCCAATTGCAAAGATTCAGATTTGCACAATTGCAAATTGTTTAATTTAGATAAAGCTTTAGGTTTGCACAGCTGCAAAGGTTCAGATTTGAACAATTGCAAATTGTTTAATCAGATAAAGCTTTAGATTTGCCCAATTGCAAAGATTCAGATTTGCCCAATTTGCACAATTGCAAATTGTTTAATTTAGATAAAGCTTTAGATTTGTCCAACTGAAAAGATTTAGATTTCCACAATTTGCACAATTGCTTAGATAAGGGGCTTGTCTGTAAGGAGCGTGCATAAGCACACCATGGTGCCTACCTTCCCTGTCCTACTTTCCTATTGTTCAAATTTACCTATGTACCTGGTTGCTTGATTCTTGACAATTCTTCTTTTATGGACACTGAGAGCATCTGCACCAAAGACAAATTCCTTTTGTGTCCAATCACACTTTGCCAATAAAGAATTCTATTCTATTCTATTCTATTCTATTGTTTATGTTCATACCATACCATACCTATCTATATCTATAACTGCATCTATATATATATCTATATCCTTCTCCCCCACCCCCCAAACTCCTCTGTTATATATATATATATATATATATATATATATATATATATATATATATATGTTTTTTCTTATGTCGGATCACCCTGGTATATTTTTAAGGAACGTCACAGCTCCTTTTTTTGCCTATAGGCCCAACCTAGGGCCACTGCAAGGCAGTAATATATTTATAGCCGACAAACTATATTTTGTATGTGTTAACATATATATATATGTATATATACACACACACACACACACAGTGTGTGTGTGTGTGTGTGTGTGTGTGTGTATATATATATATATATAGGGGTGGGGGAGAAGGAAAGGGAAGAGGAAGGGAAGGAAAGACATGGATTTTTATTCATTTATTTATTTGTCTAAACGTGTACTAGATAATAGGTATGGTATGAACATAAACAAAAGAATAGAATAGAATAGAATAGAATTCTTTATTGGCAAAGTGTGATTGGACACACAAGGAATTTATATATATATTAACCTAGACTAAAACAGAGGAGTTTGGGGGGTGGGGGAGAAGGAGATACATATATATATATATACAGTACAGTATATATGAAATTAGCAACCTTCCTCCTCCCCCCTTCTCCCACACCTCCCCTTTCCTCTGGGAGAGGGGGGCAAATATCCATTAGTCACTATGGAAACCCAAATAGCTCCAGGAGGGCCCCCTTTTGCAAGCCTTCCCAAAAGCATCTGAGAAATCAATTTGTAGCCCAAAGGATGAGAGGTCGGCAAGAAGGAAGGAATGCATGGATTTGTCCGGCCAGCTGGGGTCCCTTAGCCTTGAAAGGACTCATTTAACGACGCCATAATCCCTTGCGGGGTGGAGTCTGGGCAACTGAATGGAGCTAGCAGAGGGTTTTAATGACCGGATGCCTTTCCTGTCACCCATGTGGAGTGTTTTTTCTCTCTCTCCAGCAGATATATTCTCAGTGTGCTCAGAGAGAGAAATAATGGCCTCTACCTAGGATCGAACTCACAGCCTCCTGATTGTGAGGGGAGAGCGCCACCTCTAGGCCACTGCACCGGTCCTTGCTGCAACATTTAGAAACTACCACTAGGTGGCAGTAAAGAGAGACTAGGGTTTCTCTGGAGCCACCTAGGGATGGCCCGGAGATTTGCAGTCTAGGTGTTGGGTATTTAGCAGCCCTCCACTTACGACCGCAATTGAAACCCTAAATTTAGTGAGTGAGTTTCCCCCCCTTTTATGACCTTTCTGGCCACAGTTGTTAAATAAATTATTCAATTTAATTTAAATTTAATTTATTAAGATTAGTAAGCCACCCAACTCCTTGCGGATTATTGCAGTTGTTAAATTAGTAACCTTGCTTTAGATTGTCGACTGCTCATCAGAAGGTGGCAAAACAGGGTGACACTATTATAAATATGAGTCCATTGCCAGGCATCTGGTTTTAGATCGTGTGACAGGGAGGAATAAGGCAAGCCATGATTGTTAGGTGTGACAAAACGGTCACGTGTCATTTTTTTGAGGGCACCCTTAACTCCCAACGGTCACTAAATTAACTTTTCTAAGTCGAGGACTATCTGTACGCTTAGGTTTGGAAAACTGTCCCAATGTCTCCAACCTGTCTGTGTAAGTTGGTCCTTGCTAAGTTGCAACCATCGACTATTTATCAACCTCAGACCAGTATTGGGTTCCTATCGGGATTATTATTATTAATTAGGTTTAGGTTTAGGTTTATTGGATTTATATGCCGCCCCTCTCCGCAAACTCGGGGCGGCTCACAACAATAATAAAAAACAGCACAGTACATAATACCAAATGCAATGCCCACCCATCTAGTTACAATTTAAAATTAGTAATCTCATAAAAACAGTATACCGGTATATAAAAAACAGGCACACAGTCAATCAATCAACAAAACAACATGGGCAAGGGGGAGGTGTTTTAGTTCCCCCATGCCTGACGGCAGAGGTGGGTCTTAAGGAGTTTACGAAAGGCAGGGAGGGTGGGGGCAATCCTAATCTCAGGGGGGAGCTGGTTCCAGAGGGTCGGGCCCCCCACAGAGAAGGCTCTTCCCCTGGGTCCCGCCAGATGACATTGTTTAGTCGACGGGACCCGAAGAAGGCTGACTCTGTGGGACCTAACCGGTCGCTGGGATTTGTGCGGCAGGAGGCGGTCCCGAAGATATTCTGGTCCGGTGCCATGAAGGGCTTTATAGGTCATAACCAACACTTTGAATTGTGACCGGAAACTGATCGGCAGCCAATGCAGACTGCGGAGTGTTGGAGTGATATGGGCATACTTGGAGAAGCCTATAATTGCTCTTGCAGCTGCATTCTGCACGATCTGAAGTTTCCGAACACTTTTCAAAGGTAGCCCTATGTAGAGAGCGTTACAGTAGTCAAGCCTCGAGGTGATGAGGGCATGAGTGACTGTGAGCAGTGACTCCCGGTCCAAATAGGGCAGCAACTGGCGCACCAGGCGAACCTGGGCAAACGCCCCCCTCGCCACAGCTGAAAGGTGTTTTTCTAATGTGAGCTGTGGATCGAGGAGGACGCCCAAGATTTGTATGCCGCCCCTCTCCGAAAACTCAGGGCGGCTAACCTGGGCAAACACCCCCCTTGCCACAGCTGGGTGAAGGCGGCGTTCCGGTAGAGAAAATTGAGCTGTACATGCAGCTCCGGGTAACTAGAGGGTGGGCTCATGCGCCCGAGTGAGATTTAGCTTCTGCGCATGCACAGGAAGCAAAATCTTGTGAGGGATGCACTGGCGCATGAGATTTTGCCATTTTTTGGTGATTTTTCTCTTTCTGCGCATGCCCGGAAGCAAAAGAAATGCTGAAATCTCGCGAGTGCGCACGTCCCCTCACGAGGGTTTGCTCCCTGTGCATGCCCAGAAGCAAAATCTTGCTCAGATGCAATGGAGGCATTGAGCAGGGTGCACAGTGCGCTGGTAGCAGCAGGAGCCGGCAACCCTTCATTGCCTCAGCCATTTTATGAGGTGTGGACCAGGGTATCTCCGAGACTGCCTTCTGCCGCACGAATCCCAGCGGCCGGTTAGGTCCCACAGAGTGGGCCTTCTCCGGGTCCCGTCAACAAAACAATGTCGCTTGGCGGGGCCCAGGGGAAAAGCCTTCTCTGTGGTGGCCCCGACCCTCTGGAATCAACTCCCCCCAGAGATTAGAATTGCCCCCCCCCTTGCCTTTCGTAAGCTCCTTAAAACCCACCTTGTTGTCAGGCATGGGGGAACTGAGACATTCTTTCCCCCTAGGCCTTTATAATTTATGCATGGTATGTTTGTTTGTATGGATGTTTAGTTTTATAATAAGGGTATTTTAGTTGTTTTTAGTATTGGATTTACATGATGTTTTTTATTACTGTTGTTAGCTGCCCCGAGTCTACGGAGAGGGGCAGCATACAAATCCAATAAATAAATAAATAAATAAATACAATAAATAAATAAACCCCCAGAATTCCCCAGCTGGTTTTTAAGCCGTATGGACTTTAATTGGCGAAGTTGCCGGCTGAGGAATTCTGGGAGTTGAAGTCCATGGCTCATAAAATGGCTGAGGTTGAGATACACTGGTCCAATCTTGAAGGAGACGTCATGGGACAACTGGCTGGACCTCAGATGACCTTTGAGTCCAGCGATAGCTAATCGTTTTCTCGTCGTGCACCAAAAGCATGCGTTCTGGCACTCATAATGCAATGCATGTGTGACCCCTCCCTCGTGCATGTGCGTGACCAGGCAAGGGTTTCCTGTCGCTTCCGCCACCAGTATGGTTGCATGTGGAGCTACATTTGACTGGTGGGTGCATGCGCACGCCCGCGCAAGACTTGACTTCTGCGCATGAGCAGGAAGCCAAATCTCTGATGAGGATGCTCACATGCGCAAGATTTTGCCGATTTTTGGTGAAACGCCCAAAATCGATGAAATCTCACTTGCCTGAGTGTCTTCACAGAAGATTTGGCTTCCTGTGCGCGAGAGATTTTGCCTATTTTGGGTGAAATGCCAAAAAATGATGAAATCTCATGCACGCCAGCTCCCTTGCGCGAGATTTGGCTTCCTGTGCATGCGCAGAAGCCAAATCTCACATGGGCGCGCCCGCCACTCTGTAGAGTGGCCCGTGCTGTAGGAACCCATTACTATGTGTGACCCACCGCGCCTTCCCGCCCCCTCCTGCGGGCATCTGGATCCTAGGGGAGCCCGTTTTTCGGACTCACGGAAAACCCCAATCTTTGCGCATTTGTGGCAGATACACGAAAATCGGCGGACTGCGTGCCATAAGTTCACCACCACGGTCTTACTCCTTCTCTACTATCTCCTTACCCAGATCCTTCAACTCTACGTGGCCGAGCACGTACAAGCCACTTTTCTTGAGGTCGTTGATGAAGCGGATGAGCTGGAGGGAGGTCCGTGGATTACGCACCATCAGCAGCACTTGGGGGCGCCAGAATTTGACGTGCTCTTTGCGGCTGTCCAAGAGCAGCAGGTACTTGCGGACCTGGGTGCGAAAGAAGCGCGAGGGTCAGATAGAACAACAACAACAACAAAAGCTTAGGATTCTTTTGCCTAAGGAATTTTATTCAGCAGCCTTTTTTGTCCCAATCAGTATTTCTCAACTTCTGGAACTTTAAAGTTCCCATAGACTGAGAAAAACGGATCTAAATGGACCGCAGTCCCAAATACTATCCAGGTTGGGGGCTGATGGGAGCTGTTGTCCCATCATGAAGGATGGCTATAAAATTGCTCTACAATTTTAACAGGTAGAAGATCACAATCAAGTTCCAATAGAGTATTTCAGCCGATGTGTAAATTTAATAGTATTAGAACTTGTTGCAGAAAAATTTCCAGAAGCACAAGATGTTTGATTCAGTTGGAATATCAACTGCTTTATATACAAGAATACAGATGAAGTAAATTTTACAATCCCAATAGTGATTCTTCTTCAAGCAGTTACAGGTAGCAGAGAACAGTCAGTTTCATTTCAGCAGAGCAGACAAACACAGAGTGAACAAGAGAGCAGAGTGGACTGAGCCACGCCCAGCCTTAAGCTTAAGGTTTCAGTTTCGATTCTCTGCACAGACTCAGAAGTGGTGAGCTCCCGTTGGCTGACTATGCCTATTCATTGGCTCTCCCAGTCATGAATATTCTAACCCAGGGGTCTCCAACCTTGGCAACTGTACGACCTGTGGACTTCAACTCCCAGAATTCCTCAGCCAGCATGCACTGGTTGAAGAATTCTGGGAGCTGAAGCCCACATGTCGTAAAATTGCCAAGGTTGGAGAACCCTGTTCTAACAAACAGCAATTCAAACAGGGGTTTCAACACATATTTTTACTATAGCCTTACAATTGTTCGTTTAGTGACTGGTTGGCTAGTCTAGTGAAGAGAAGGACCAGGGGAGACATGATAGCAGTGTTCCAATATTGGAGGGGCTGTCAGAGAGAGGAGGGGGTCAAGCTGTTTTCCAAAATACCTGAAGGCCAGAAAAGGAATGATGGATGGAAACTGATCAAGGAAAGATTCAGCCTGGAAATAAGGAGGAACTTTCTGATAGTGCTTCCTTCCTTCCTTCCTTCCTTCCTTCCTTCCTTCCTTCCTTCCTTCCTTCCCTCCCTCCTCTGAGTCTCTCTTTCTCTCTCTTCCTCAATTCCTTCCTTCTTCCTTCCTTCCTTCCTTCCTTTTCCTTCCTTCTTCCACCTTCCTTCCTTCCTTTTCCTTCCTTCCTTCCTCCCCCCTCTCTCCCTCCCTCCCCTCCTGTTTCCTCCTTCTCTTTTCCATCCTTCCTTATTTCCTCTCTCTCCCTCTCCTTCCTTCTGTCCCTCTCCTTCTGTCTCTTTCTTTCCATCCCTTTCCTTCCTTCTCTCCCTTTTCTTCCTTCCTTATTTCCTCTCCCTTTCCCCCTTCCTCTCCTTCCTTCTTTCCTTCCTCCTTACCTCCCTCCCCTTTCTTGTTCCCTCCCTCCCTTTCCTTCCTTCCTTCCCTCCCCTTTTCTTCCTTCTTCCTTTCCTCTCTCCCCCTTTCCCCTGCTCTTCCTCCCTCCCTCCCTTTTCTTCCTCCCTCACTTTCCTTCCCTTCCTCCCCTTTCCTGTTTCCTCTCTCCCTTCCCCCCTCCCTCCCTCTTCTTCTCTCTCCCACCCCTTTCCTGTTTCCTCCCTCCCCTTTTTCTTCCTTCTCCCTTCTCCCTTTCCTCTCTCCCCCTTTCCCCTGCTCTTCCTTCCTCCCCCCCACCCCCAACCTCCCATTTCCAAACCAGCCGCCTGCCTTATCTCTGCGTCCCTCTCCCCCCAAATGAACTGGGGGGCTCAAAGAGGCATCCAAAAGCCTTCAGCTTCTCTGCCCGGGATTATTTCCTCTCTTGCCTCCTTTCCTGCTCTGTGTAAATTTATGCAAAGGCCTCTTGGAAGAAAAAACCCAGAAAGAAAAACCCCTTCAACCCCAACACTGCTGCTGCAGACGTGTGATGGAAATGACATTAAAGAAATAAGAAAAAGGGGGAAGGAGGGAGGCAGAGAGGGAGGGAGGGGCTGAGCCTATCTGGCTGACAAAGTCGCCCCCGCCAAGGCTCTTCTTATTATCTGGCAACCAGGCGGAGGAGTTGTGGACTTGGAGCCCCGCCAGGCCCCCTTCAACCCGGCGATCCCTGCTTTGTTCAGAGCCCTCCGTTCCCCCAACAGACAGCTGTCCAGTCTCCGGTTGAAGATTTGCAGCCGGTGAATGGCTGCCTGGCTCTCGAGGTAATTGCTTTCATTGTCCTGGCCTTATCCTCCAAAAAAGTTCCTTACAGCGTCCAGCTGAACGCTCTCTCGACTTGCAAAAAATGGCCCCATCTCGCCGGCCCTTCAGAGCAGCTTCAGTAATGACCTATAAAGCCCTACATGGCATCAGACCAGAATACCTACGAGACCCCCTTCTGCCGCATGAATCCCACAGAGTTGGCCTCCTCCGCGTCCCGTCGACAAAACAATACCGTCTGGCGGGACCCAGGGGAAGAGCCTTCTCTGTGGCAGCCCCGGCCCTCTGGAATCAACTCCCCCCAGAGATTCGGACTGCCCCCACCCTCCTCGCCTTCCGTAAAATGTTGAAGATTCACCTTTGCCGCCAGGCGTGGGGGGATTAATCTCCCCCCTCCTTTTTTCGCTGACCTTTATTACGTTTATGTTCAGTCGGACTGATTGTGTAGCAGATAGGTTTTTTATAACAATGTATTTTAAATTAGTTTTTTAAATTTTTTAACATTAGATTTGCATTTATATTGTAGCTGTTATGTTGTGAGCCACCCTGAGTCTGCGGAGACGGGCGGCATACAAATCTATAAACAACAACAACAATAATAATATTTAGTTTCCCATGGCATGAAAATTTAGGTACGAGCTGGTCCTCGACTTACGACGGTTCATTTAGAGATCGTTTGAAATCACAGCGGCACGAAAAAAAGAGACCCATGAGTCTGTTTTTCACAGTTAAACATCGTTGCTTTGTGTCCGATAGAATAGTCAGTAACAATCCAAGTCATTCACAGAGACACCAATCAATCATATACAAATACAAACCGAGATCAGGACACACCGTTCTCTACGTACAGCAATTCAATGAGGGTCACCCAGAAAGTTCCTTCCAACTCTGTTGTTGTTTCTGTTGTTGTTTTTGTTGTTGCCATTGTTATTGTTATTATTATTGTTATTGTGGTTGTTGTTGTTGTTATTATTATGTCAGTACAACACAGCAAACGAGATCACTATGCTGGATTTCGTATTTCATCACCAGTCGGGCGCTTCCCAAGCACCTAGGACTGCGTGATATAGGGGCAAATTATGTTAGCCGATCCCAGTAAAGCGGCCTTTTGCAATTGACAGATGGAGATTTTGTCAATTCCGATGGTTTTCAAATGTCCGCTGAGATCCTTTGGCACTGCGCCCAGCGTGCCAAGTACCACTGGGACCACTTTCACGGGCTTATGCCAGAGTCGTTGCAGCTCGATTTTTAGACCTTCGTATTTCACTAATTTCTCTAGCTGCTTCTCCTCAATTCTGCTGTCTCCTGGGATTGCGATGTCAATGATCCATACTTTCTTTTTCTCCACAATCAGGATATCTGGTGTGTTATGCTTCAGAATTCGGTCAGTCTGAAGTCAGAAGTCCCACAGTAGTTTTGCTTGCTCATTTTCGACCACTTTTTCGGGCTTATGATCCCACCAGTTCTTTGCCACTGGTAGATGGTAGTTCCGGCACAAGTTCCAGTGGATCATCTGTGCCACAGCATCATGTCTATGCTTGTAGTCAGTCTGTGCGATCTTTTTGCAGCAGCTGAGTATGTGATCGATTGTTTCATCTGTTTCTTTACAGAGTCTGCACTTTGGATCGTCTGTTGATTTTTCAATTCTGGCTTTGACAGCATTTGTTCTAATGGCCTGTTCTTGTGCCGCCAGTATTAGTCCTTCTGTATTATTATTATTATTATTATTATTATTATTATTATTATTATTATTATTATTATTATTATTATTGACTAAGGATAACATGATAGTATTCCAGTATTTGAAGGATAGCCACAAAAAAGAGGGAGCAAAACCTATTTTCCAAAACACCAGACGGCAGAATAAGAAACAATGGATGGAAAATAACCAAGGAGAGCAGCAACGTGGAATTAAGGATGAATTTCTTAACAGTGGGAATGATTAGCCAGCGGAATAGCTTGCCACTAGAAGTTGTGGATATTCCATCACCGGAGGTTTTTAACAAGAGACTGAACCGCCCCTTGTCTGAAATAGTAGAGGGTCAACTGCTTGAGCAGGGGGTTAGATTAGAAGACCCCCAAGGTCTCTCCCAGCTCTATTCTGATTGATTGATCACCATGCACCAAGTCAAGACCAAGAGGAGCCCAAGGGACCGCTAACGCATTTATGTCTTGGGCTGCTAACATTTGTCTTCACTACCAGCAACCGCTGTATTTCATCAGCCTCCGTCAGGTCACATCACCCCGGCTAAGTAAACGTTACTCCTCAGATTTATTCCCCTCGCTGCTGCTCGGCCAGTGGGAGAATCTCCGGTTACTCGCCCTGGGTTTCGGCTCTTGATTGCCTGCAATCTGTCACTGCCTCTCGGGCCAAACGTTCCCCGGGTCTGTCGCTGCGAGGAACTAAAGATATTAAAAGGCGAGAAATCCCCAAGTGGCTTTTGGGAGATTTGCTGCTCTCCGCCTGCCCTGGGCCTCTTGTTTCAATCTTGTTGAAAAACTAAAAAAAATGCCCCTCCCTAGACATAATGTGACCCTTTGTGAAGGCAGGGCTGACTACGGGCAGATGGAGGTCCAAGAGGGGAGGGAAGAGATGGGTGGATTTAAATATGGCTCCAACGAATAAGTTTAAGAAAAAGGGGACCACTCTTGGAATATTGCATCCAGTTTTTGTTGCCAAAATATTTTTTAAAAAAGATGTTGAAACTCTGGAAAGAATGCAGAGAGGAGCGAAGAAAAATGATTAGAGGAACGGAGGCTGAAACATATAGAACAGAATAGAAAAAGTGCAGAGAAGAGCAACAAAGAGGATTAGGGCAGTGTTTCCCAACCTTGGCAGCTTGAAGATATCTGGACTTCAACTCCCAGAATTCCCCAGCCAGCATTCGCTGGCTGGGGAATTCTGGGAGTTGAAGTCCAGATATCTTCAAGCTGCCAAGGTTGGGAAACACTGGATTAAGGGACTGAAGACTAAAAACATACGAAGATCGGTTGCGGCAACTGGGAATGGATAATCTAGCGAAGAGAAGGACCAGGGGAGACATGAGAGCAGTCTTCCAATATTTGAGGGCGTTGTGGTTAGCTCTGGCCCAGCTCCTGCTCCAAGGACTGTGGATGTGGGGGAGACATCCACATGCTGCAGGCCTGTTTTGCCCCTGGAGGAATCTGATGATGAAGGCTCCTCTGACCAAGAAGACATGAGTGACAGGGAGGAGGAGAGTGGGGCAGACAGCTCAGAAGGAGATCAATTATCTAGCTCCTCCTTGGATTCAGAACAAGAGTTAATGATACAGCCACACATGCGGAGAGCGATGCATAGGCAGCAACAACTGAGAGATTATTATCAAAGAAAATGAGGCCACCTGTGATTGGGTGGGGCTGTGGTCATTAGTGAGGCTGCTATAAAGAGCAGCCTGTGGGTTTGGCCATTGTGGAGGATTATCTGATCGTTGTGTTTCGTGACTGCTTTGCTGACTTTGACCTTTTGTGTGCTGATTTTTCCCCACTTTGAAACTAAACCAGAGCAAAGTGTGTTTCACTTTGTGAAAGAAGAAGGACTGTGAATTGCCTCACAGCTGCAAGCTAAGTATCACAAAACTGATAAGGGACTTGTACCAATTACCAGTTTGTTTGGAGACAAGTGCTCTTTGCTATAAAAAAAAGAGGCCTAGATTGTAGGGGGCAATTGGCTGACTCTGCAAACCGTTTAGAGAGGGCTGTAAAGCACCGGGAAGTGGCATATAAGATTAAGTGCTATTGCTATTCCTTCCTTCCTTCCTTCCTTCCTTCCTTCCTTCCTTCCTTCCTTCCTTCCTTCCCCTTCCACACATCCATCTGGCTTAAGGTTGACTCAGTCTTCCATCCTTTCCAGGTGGGTAAAATAAAGACCCAGATTGTTGGGGACAAGAGGCTGACTCTGTCAACTTCTTAGAGAGGGCTGTAAAGCTGGGAAGTGGCATATAAGATTAAGTGCTATTGCTATTCCTCCCTCCCTCCCTCCCCCTCTTCCTCTCCCTTTGGACAGGTCTCCTTCCTTCCTTCCTCCCTCCCTCCCTCCCCATTCCTTCCATCCATCCAGCTCAAAGTTGACTCAGCCTTCCCTCCTTCCAAGGTGGGTCAAATGAGGACCCAGATTGTTGGGGGCAAGAGGCTGACTCTCTGTAAACCGCTTAGAAGCACTGGGAAGTGGCATATAAGATTAAGTGCTATTGCTATTCCTTCCTTCCTTCCTTCCTTCCTTCCTTCCTTCCTTCCTTCCTTCCTTCCTTCCTTCCTTCCTTCCTTCCGCTCTTGCTCTTCCTACAGAGTCTCCACGGAGGCTATTTCCTGAGTCAAGGGCAATGGAGCTCAACCCACAAGGTCGGCAATGCAGGAGGGCGAGCTCTTAATGACAAGGCCCATCCCAAGATGTGCAGAACGGACGGCCTGGCACCGCTACCCAAATGCCAAGCAAACCGCCTGATCAAACAAGCTGATCTGCCCCCAGGGGGGCTTTGCTTTCGCCAGGCAGCGCAGTGAAAACAGCAGCTGGCTAATAAGACCCTTCCATTAAACCCCTAACTAGAGCTTTTAAATGTCGGTTTTTATGACACCCAAATTAAAAGGCTGGGCCTGGGCAAGGGGCCCAGTTTTGCCGGGCACGGTTCCCAGGGAAAGGCAGGCAAAGGGCGGGGATCAGACCAGCTGGAAAGGCGAGCCGTCTGCTCGGAAGGGTGGACGCGGGTACAGAAGAGTCCAGGGCAGAAGGAAGCAGATGCAAATTTGGAACGTTATTATATCGGGGGAAAATTAATCTCCAATAAGGATGGCCACCTGCTCCGACATTGGCAATTGAGCAACGGGAGGGGCGAGGGGCCACGAAGATGGAGATGGGCAAACCCTGCTCCTAATGAAATGAAAATTTAATGGAGAGAAAAAAGGAAGGCTGGACACTGATGCAAGGGAAACCAAGTCAGCGGGTAAAGAAGCAATGGGTGAAAACTAACCAAGCAGAGAAGCCACTTAGAACTTAAGGAGAAATTTCCTGACAGTTACAACAATTGATCAGTGGAACGGCTTTCCTCCAGAAGTTGTGAATGCTCCAAGATTGGAAGTTTTTAAGAGTAGAATAGAATAAAATAGAGTAGAAAAGAATAGAATTAGAATTAGAATAGAATAGAATAGAATAGAATTTTATTGGCCAAGTGTGATTGGACACATAAGGAATTTGTCTTTGGTGCATATGCTCTCAGTGTACATAAAAGAAAAAGATACATTTGTCAAGAATCATGTGGTACAACACTTAATGATTGCTCTAGGGGTCAAATAAGAATGAAGAAACAATCAATATTAATAAAAATCTTAGGATACAAGCAACAAGTTTATATAGTTTATGCATGGTATGTTTGTGCGTATGTCCTGCTTTTAAATAAGGGTTTTTAAGATATTTTAATTATTAGATTTGTTATTGTATATTGTTTTTACTATTGCTGTGAGCCGCCCCGAGTCTGCAGAGAGGGGCGGCATACAAATCTAATTAATAATAATAATAATAATAATAATAATAATAATAATAACAACAACAACAATAATAAGTTACAGTCATACAGTCATAAGTGGGAGCAGATGGGGGATAGGAATGATGAGAAAAAACTAATGGTAATAGTGGTTCAGACTTAGATGTTAGATAACCATTTGTCTGAAGTGGTGTAGGGTTTCCTGCCTTCAGAAAGTGGGAATGGTTAATTAAGTGAAATAGCTTGCCTCCTGCAGTTGCTGGAGATTTTTAAAAAATAGACTGGATATCCATTGACCACAACTGCAAAAAGTACTTATGATCACAATGTAAAAAGAATGTTGAGACTCAAAGAGTGCAGGGAAGAGCAACGAAGACAATTAGGGCACCAGAGGCTAAAATATGTGAAGAACAGTTTCAGGAACTGGCTACTTTAATGAAAAGAAGGACCAGGGGAGACAGGATAGCAGCCTTCCAGTATCTCAGGGGTTGCCACAAAGAAGAAGGAGTCAAGCTATTCTCCAAAGCACCTGTGGGTAGAACAAGAAGCAATGGGTGGAAGCTGAACAAGGAGAGAAGCAACTTAGAACTAAGGGGAAATTTCTTGACAGAACCATTAACCAGTGGAACAGCTTGCCACCAGAAGCTGTGTGTGCTCCAACACCGGAGGTTTTTAAGAAGATGTTAGATAACCGTTTATCAGAAGTCGTGTAGGGTCTCCTGCCTAAACAGGGGGTTGGACTAGAAGACCTCCAAGGTCCCTTCCAAGTCTTCTGTTGTTGTGGATGATGATAAATACGATGCTGGCCCTTACCTGGTGGAAGATCAAAGCTTGGCTGATGTAGCCCCAGCTGCTGCTGGGGGACAGGTAGTGGAGGGCCACCAGCAGGATGACCATGAAGGCCACACTGGCCGAAGCGTAGATGGGGCTGATGAGGAACACCATCACCACACAGCCGGCAATGCCCAACACGCAGGTGTGCCAGGTGAAATACTTGAAGGTGGGCCTGAGGAAGGAGAAGAGGGAACAGGTTAGCACACCTGGAGTCTCTGTTTTGGGAGGGGGGGAGGCTCTGTTTTGAAAAGGGAAATGCCAAGGGCTTGAACTACAGCTCCTAACGCCCAGGAAGAGCGGACTTGCTGTAGTTTCACATTAAAATCGGTCTGCTCAGTGCATCCCTTAGAACTGGGGTGTAAAATTCACAGCCCGTGGGGCCACGACTAGTTTAGCGAAGGGGGGAAAAGTCCAGATATAGAATAGAATAGAATTAGAACAGAGCAGAACAGAATAGAAACATAGAAGACTGACGGCAGAAAAAGACCTCATGGTCCATCTAGTCTGCCCTTATACTATTTTTTGTATTTTATCTTAGGATTGATCTATGTTTATCCCACGTCTGCTGGAAGTTTGTTCCGAGCATCTACTACTCTTTCAGTCAAATAATATTTTCTCATGTTGCTTTTGATCTTTCCCCCAACTAACTTCAGATTGTGTCCCCTTGTTCTTGTGTTCATATTGGAATGAAGAATAGAATAGAATAGATATTGGAATATAGAATAGAATAGAATAGAACTAGAATAGAATAGAATAGATATTGGAATGAAGAATAGAATAGAATTAAGAATATAATAGAATAGAATTTAGAATAGAATTAGAATAGAATAGAATTAAGAATAGAATATAATAGATATTGGAATGAAGAATAAGAATAAGAATAGGTTAAGTGAGTTTTGCCCCATTTTACGACCTTTCTTGCTGCACCCTAAGTGAGTAGTCCCAAGTGGAGGACTACGTGCAGGATAGGTCTGCATTGGCTGCCAATTGGTTTCCGGACCAGAATTAATTAATTAATTAATTAATTATTAATTAATTAGACTTCCACGTCGCCCAATCCCGAAGGACTCAGGGTGGTTTACAACAATAATAAAAATACAATATAAATAGATACAAAGTGATAAAAAGAAGTCGAACATTATCTAAAACTAAAACATGATCTGAAACTAAAACCCCATTTAAAAAGTTATTTAAAAAAGGCAGTCACAATCATACACATGCACACCATTCATAGAGTTGGCCATCAAGGATGTAAATTTATGGCCCCCAGGCCTGTCGGCAAAGCCAGGTCTTCGTGGCCTTATGAAAGGCCAGCAGGGTGGGAGCAGTACGGATATCGGGCGGTAGTTGGTTCCATAGAGCTGGGGCCGCCACAGAGAAGGCCCTCCCCCGTGATCCCGCCAACCTGCATTGCTTAGTCGACGGGACCCCGAGGAGGCCAGGTCTGTGTGCTCTTATTGGTCTCTGGGAGGTATGTGGCAAGAGGCGGTCCTGTAGATAGTTTGGCCCTGAGCCATATAGGATAGCCACGGGACAACCTGCTGCCGCACGAATCCCTGTGATTCAGGTCCTACAGTGTTGGCCTTCTCCAGGTCCTGTCAACTAGACATGTCGGCCTTCTCTGTGGGGGCCCCAGCCCTCTGGAATCAGCCCCCTCCAAGAGATTTGCACTGCCCCCACCCTCCTCACCTCCTGTAAGAAGTCTTTGGAGAGGGGCAGCATACAAATCTAATAAATAATAATAATAATAATAATAATAATAATAATAATAATAATAATAATAATAATAATAATAATAAAAAGAGTGTTAGGACTCATTTATGCCGCTAGGCTTGGGGCCATTAGATCTTAGCCCCTTGGCTAATGAATGTCTGGAGAAAAAGTTGATTGAATGAAATGATTGTTTTTATGATTTGGGGTTTTTTTAGATCTTAAATTTAATTAATTGGATTAAGATGTTTCATATTGTTTTATCATATGTTGTAAGCTGCCCTAAGTCCTTGGAGAGGGGCGGCATAAAAGTCCAATTGTATCCCCTAGCTAATAAGATTTAATGAATGGTTATGATTGGGTTGTATGGTTGTTTTTAACGATAAGAGTTTTTAGTCACAGTTTTAATTACTAGATTTGTTATATGTTGTTTACTCTTGTTGTGAGCCGCCCTGAGTTCTCGGAGAGGAGCACCATACAAATCTAATAAATTATTATTATTATTATTATTATTATTATTTATTATTATTATTAAAATTTAGAAAATGGAGGCGTTTTCTGAATACACTGATCCCTCGTTTTTCGCTGGGGATGCGTTCCAAGACCACCCTTGAAAAATGATTTTTTTTAATGTATTTAACAAGTACAGTATTTGGACTTTTAAAACCCATCCTTTGCATTAAACAGTCATTCTATAATGTTTCTCAGCTGGAACTACATGTGATATCCTACCAGTTTCTTTAATAGAGTACAGTAGTACTGTAGAAGAATTTTATTAATTTTTAATGGATTTAAAATTTTCAATGGATTTAATGGATTTAAGCCCCCTTTGAAAACCCGTGAAATAGCGAATCAGCGAAAGATGAACCATGAAGTAGCGAGGGATTGCTGTATATACACAGAGTTGGATATAATGATACGTCCATTCACTCTAATGGTATTTACAAGAAAAGTTTAAAAGGTTCCTTGGGGTTACTCCAAATAATTTAAAGAGCAGATGATGAAGGAAGGAAAAATAATATGTTCACTTCAAAGGGTAGGACTACAGTTCAAGTATATGTTATAATTTGTATGTTTGCAGAAATATATGAATATTCATTTCTGACAAGGAAGGGAATACTTCATAAGAACCTCTGGAACTGTATGATTTCTTATGAACCCAATGACCTGTGAATCAAAAATGATTCATTATATAATTATTGTTTTGACACTTTGCCATGTTTCATTGTTGTTTGTAACATAAAATTTGAAAATAAACAAAAAGAAAATTTTAAAACAAACAAACAAAAAAAGTCCAATTAATAAATAAAATAAATAAAATAAAAAGCACAGGCTTACTAACTTTGCAATTTTAGAACTCTTTACAGAATATAATCTTTTATTGGGGGGGGGACTCTCTGCGCCGCCCCTCACCCCCATTGTGGACACTCGCTGGACAAATCATTAAGAGTCAAAATGTGTTTGGGGTGGAATTCCAAGGGAAGTTAAAGGAAATAACAGTCTTTATTTAGGCTTCAACCTGCAGTGTCCCAGAAGACTCGCAGTTGGTTAATAATCTTTCAAGACAATGAATACATAATACATAACTTTTCCCCCAGCGGGACGATTAAGGGTGTGCAGCGCACTCATCTCTAACCACAAAGTACTTGTGTTGAAAAGGGATTCTGGAATTGCTGTCAGGCTGCTTCTACGCTTCTAAAATGGATGAGTGGCCATCGGGAAAAAAAAATACCCCCACAAAATCCTTTGCATACAAATTTTTATCCTGGACTTTCCTTTCCCTGCCAAAGGAAAGGAGTGCCCGGCATTTGGCACCGGAGAAGATAGAAAAAGTTTGCCAGCAGCTCCTAAAGGAAAGTTGAGGATGTGATGGTAGGAATCCCAGAGATCTCATCTTAAAGTGAGCCAGCTTGCTTGAGTGGTTAAGGCACCGGGCTAGAAAGAGGGGGCGTAGGGAACTCTAGTCCTGCCTAAGACCTAAAAGCCACTCAGGTGACTTTGGATCAATCACCACGAGGTGGGGAGTTCTAGCAACTAAGAAGATTAGGGGACTGGAAGTCAAAATACAGTGGTACCTCATGATACGAACCCCTCGTGATACGAACCCCTCGTGATACGAACCCGGGGTTTGTAAATTTTTTGCCTCTTCTTACGAACTTTTTTCGGCTTACAAACCCACCGCAGATCGCAAAATGGCGCTCCGCTGGGCGCCGCTGCCTGGCTGTCACCTTTTAAAACAGTCGGGGGGCTTCTCGGCGTTCTCCCGAACCTGAACCCGGAGGTTTGGGTTTGGGTTCGGGTTCCAAGCGCCCAGCTGTTTCAGAAGGTTACAGCTGGGTGCCGCCGCCCGGCGGAGCGCCGTTTTTACAATCAGCAGCGGCGTTTTCGGCCGATCTGGAAGCTGGAAAGGAGGTGGGGAGTCCCAATAGGAAAATCCATGGGTGGAGCTTTGATGTCACGAAGACGTCCTTCCTGGAGGCCACGTTTCGGCCTCCAGGAAGGACGTCTTTGTGACGTCAAAGCTCCGCCCATGGAATTCCCTATTGGGATTCCCCACCTCCTTTCCAGCCTCAAGATCATCCGAAAACGCCGCCAATTGCAAAAATAGTGCTCTGCCGGCCGCCACCGCCCGGCTGTAACCTTCTGAAACAGCCGGGTGCTTCTCGGCAGCCTCCCAAACCCAAACCTGAACCTGAATTTCTGGGTTCGGTGTGCGGGAGAACGCCGAGAAGCCCCCCGGCTGTTTCAGAAGGTGACAGCTGGGTGGCGGCGCTTCTCGGCGGCCTCCCAAACCCGAAAAGTTCGGGTTCGGGAGAATGCCGAGAAGCCCCCTGGCTGTTTTAAAAGGTGACAGCCGGGTGGCGACGCCCAGCAGAGCGCCATTTTACGATTTCTTTTCCCTTTGCACGCATTAATCGCTTTTACATTGTTACCTATGGGAAACAATGTTTCGTCTTACAAACTTTTCACCTTACGAACCTACTTCCGGAACCAATTAAGTTCGTAAGACGAGGTATTACTGTATATGAAGAACAGTTACAGGAACTGGGCATGTCTAGTTTAATGAATAGAAGGAGGACGCTGAGAAGCCCCGCCGCCCGGCTGTTAGCTTTTCAAAAGAGCCGAAAAGTGGCCGGCCAGGAAGGATGTCTTTGTGACGTCAAAGCTCCGCCCATGGAATTCCCTATTGGGATTCCCCACCTCCTTTCTAGCCTCCCGACCGGCCCGACAGCTCCGTGGCTCTTTTGAAAAGCTAACAGCCAGGTGGCAGGGCTTCTCAGCGTCCTCCTGAACCCGAACGCCGACCCCGAACTTTTGCCAAAGTTCCGGGTTCGGGGTTTGGGAGAACGCTGAGAAGCCCCCCGGCTGTTTCAAAAGGCGACAGATGGGCGGCAGGGCTTCTCAGCGGCCTCCCAAACACTGAACTTCCGGGTTCGGCGTTTGGGCGGCGGGTTCATAAGACGGAAAAAGTTTGGAAGAAGAGGCAAAAAATTTCCGAACCCCGGGTTCGTATCTCGGATTGTTTGCATGGTGAAGGGTCTGTATCACGAGGTACCACTGTACTTGGTTATAAAGTTGTATTTCTTGCAGTCGAGTTTGGGGCGGTTTACTTTAAGTTTGTATCTGTTGTGTGCTCGTGTGCTGTTGTGTTATTGTTATTCTACTTATTGTTTATTTATTTATCTATCTGCTATTATGTTATTGTTATGTTATTGTTATGTTGTTATTCTATTCTATTCTATTCTATTCCAGTCTATTTCTATTCTATATATTCTATTCCTAGTTTTCTTCTAGAGAGACATATCGGCCCCAAAATGCATGTCAATGTCTCCTTTCTTTCATCCCCACCGACCCAAAGTTTGCTTATTTATGTAACAACTGGAACCACAAGTCTCAATTATCTTTCTGTAATCAAGGGCGCTCGGTATCCTCGGAAGGAAGGTTGGCATGGCTTGCACTGCTCGCATCCAGCACAGAAAGTATTGGATCGCTTTTAATTCCAATTCTGGTTTTTAATTTCCAATTGCAGGGAGGATGGGATGGTGAGAGGGGGGGGGAAGGTGAACCAGCAGAAAAGGCCATCAATCCTGCGCCGAGGGGGCAGCTTATTGCCAGGCAGGGCCGACGCGGCGGCCTTTCGGCAGCTTAATTAAATTGTTCTCATCTAACCCGCTGTCTTATCTCCAACGCGAAGGAAGATTTAAAAAGGAAGCTCTGGACCTCACTTTGCCAGCTCCTCTTGAGCGGAGGGCACCAAGCGGTGGGGAGGGGGGGCACCATGGGCTTCTATTCCCCCCACCTCCGTTCACCCCAATTTAGAGGCCTTAAACACGACCTAAGCATAGCCCATAAAATCATCTGCTACAACGTCCTTCCTGTCAACGACTACTTCAGCTTCAACCACAACAACACACGAGCACACAACAGATACAAACTTAATGTAAACGGCTCTAAACTCGACTGCAGGAAATACGACTTTAGTAACCGAGTAGTTGATGCCGGGAACTCACTACCTGATTTTGTAGTATCATCATCAATAGGCTGGCTCTGCTAAAAAGCGCTATTATTAACATGTTGTAAGCCACCCCAAGTCCTTCGGGATTGGGCAGCATAGAAGTCGAATGAATGAATGAATGAATGAATGAGTGAGTGAGTGAATGAATGAATGAATAAATAATAACCAACACCTTGAATTGTGACCGGAGACTAATAGGAAGCCGGTGCAGCTGGCAGAGCATCGATGTTATATGGGCAGACCGACGTACACCCATGACAGCTCCCGTGGCTGCATTCTGGACTATTTGCAGTCTCAGAACACTTTTCATGTAGAGCGCACTGCAATAATCAAGAAGGGAGGTGATCAGTGTGTTTGTTTTTAACAAATCCATGCTGGCTACTAGTTTTTTTCTAGCAGCTTGGGAATCCACTGCTTGGCTGCCTTTTCCAGGATTTTCCCAGGTATTGATGTCAAGTTGGCAAGGAGCTACCAGCTGCTAAAAAACCCCTACATCTGAAATAATAAATAAATCGCGGCCTAGAGAGAATACGGAGCTGGATGCAGAATTCAATTTTTTAAAAAGGGGGTGGGGAAGCAGATGTATAGCTACAAAGTCTGTCACGGCAGGTGTGAAATGCTTGCACGCTTGTCAGAACGCCACGCGACGATTTCCCAGATGGATCGAGGAGACGCTGAGAATTTGCACGCCTAACAACACCCCCGCGACTGGCAAAACTACAAGAAGATTACAAGACAGCTAACAGGCTCCCAAATGACTGGGCCCAGAATTGTGTCGATCCAGATGTTATGTAGATGCAACAAAGGGAGGAGAAGGAGAAGAATGAAGGAGGAGGAGGAAAAGAAGGAGGAGGAGGAGCGGATCAAAAGCAACATGAGAAAATATTGTTTTACTGAAAGAGTAGTAGATGCTTGGAACAAATTCCCAGCAGACGTACTTGGTAAATCCACAATAACTGAATTTAAACATGCTGGGATAAACATATATCCACCCTAAGATAAAATACAGGAAATAGTATAAGGGCAGACTAGATGGACCATGAGGTCTTTTTCTGCCATCAATCTTCTATGTTTCTATATTTAGAATAAGAATAAGAGGAGGAGGAAGAAGAAGAAGAAGAAGAGGAAGAAGAAGAAGAAAAGGAACAAGAAGAGGAACAAGAAGAACAAGAGGAAAAAGAAGAAGAAGAGGAAGAAGAAGAAGGAGAGGAGGAGGAGGAGAAGGAGGAAAAGGAACAATAACAACAAGAGTTGGAAGGGACCTTGGAGGTCTTCTAGTCCAACCCCCTGCTTAGGCAGGAGACCCTGCACCACTTCAGACAAATGGTTATCCAACATCTTCTTGAAACCTTCCAGTGTTGGAGCATTCACAACTTCTGGAGGCAAGCTGTTCCACTGATTAATTGTTCTGTCTCTCAGCAAATTCCTCCTTAGTTCTAAGTTGCTTCTCTCCTTGTTTAGTTTCCACCCATTGCTTCTTGTTCTATCCTCAGGTGCTTTGGAGAATAGCTTGACTCCCTCTTCTTTATGAAAACCCCTGAGATACTGGGACACACGAGCCCTCTCTTTTGCTGGCACAGGATTGAGATTTCCTAGGTACGACATTTATTTTTTCCCCCATTAAGAATCTACCCATTCTTACAACTGGATTTAAACTATTGAAGTTAGCAGTGTTTTATCCCCCTTTCCTTCCTTTTCCTCTTCCTCCCCCCCCCCCATTTCAAGCACCAAAGTACAGTTCTAAGCCATCCTTTTCTCTCCGACAGCCCCACAAGCCTGCAAACTGGCAAATTATCAATTAGCAGCTACTTAGAAATCAGCACGTTGAGAATTTCCTTCAAAAATGCGGGAGAGAGGAACTGTAGATTACAGGCACTCAAGAGCTATTCCCCCCCCCCCCCGCTAGTGAGAGTATTTTCACATCCCCCTGAAAAAAAGGACATCTTGTGAATGCAGATTTGCCTCTGCACCAATGGTCAGATGTACTTTAGTTTTGAAAAAGGACAATCTTATCGCCCCTTGTAATTTTATTGCTTTTGTAAGTCTACTCAGCTAACATTGCAGTCCCAGGCTTCCTTCCTTCCTTCCTTCCTTCTCTTCTTCCTTCCTTCTCTTCTTTCTTTCTTCCTTCTCTTCTTCCTTCCTTCCTTCCTTCTTTCTCTTCTTTCTTTCTTCCTTCCTTCCTTCTTTCTCTTCTTCCTTCCTTCCTTCTTTCTCTTCTTCCTTCCTTCCTTCTTTCTCTTCTTCCTTCCTTCCTTCTTTCTCTTCTTCCTTCCTTCCTTCTTTCTCTTCTTCCTTCCTTCCTTCTTTCTCTTCTTCCTTCCTTCCTTCCTTCTTCCTTCCTTCTTTCCTTCCTTCCTCCCTTCCTCCTTCCTTCTTTCTCTTCTTTCTTTCTTTCTTCCTTCCTTCACTTCTTCCTTCCTTCCTTCTTTCTCTTCTTCCTTCCTTCCTTCTTTCTCTTCTTCCTTCCTTCCTTCTTTCTCTTCTTCCTTCCTTCCTTCCTTCTTTCTCTTCATCCATCCTTCATTCTTTCTCTTCTTCCTTCCTTCCTTCCTTCTTCATTCCTTCCTTCTTTCTCTTCTTCCTTCCTTCCTTCCTTCCTTCCTTCCTTCCTTCCTTCCTTCCTTCCTTCTTTCTGGATTGGATTTGTATGCCACCCATTTGTATGCCAACTTGGGGCAGCTCACAACATAACAAAACAATATACAATATACATATCTATATATGTATAGATATATTGCTGGGTTGCAAAAGGTGATCACACGACCCCCCCCCCCCCCCGGAAGGTGACTGTCACCATCATAAATATGAATCAGCAAATTGATCACGTGACCCTGGAGCTGCTGCAGTAGTTGTTGAATGTCAAAAAAACAGTCATAAGTCAGGGATGTTGTAATTTTGAACGGTCACTAAATGAACTGTTGTAAGACGAGGACTATATATTTTTGCTGAATTGAAAATGAAGGGAGATATATAGAGTATAGATCTATTTTGAGGTTGTTTACTCTCATCAGCTAGCCATACCCTTACTGGGATTTGAACTTGCAGCCTTTGACTTGTAAGGCAGAGAATTAACCTCTAGGCCGCAGGATCTCTTCCTTTCAGCTTTGTACCAGGGAAGTGTTAGTTAGCTAGCTAGCTAGCTAGCTAGCTAGCTAGTTAGTTAGTTAGTTAGTTAGTTAGTTATTTGATTTCTATGTCACCCCTCTCCGAGGACTCGGGGCAACATAGAAATCTATAAATTATATGTTTTTTCTGTCGTATCACCCTGGCATACCCAAATATGGGAGGAGCTCAATGCTTCCTTTTGACTCTCGGCCCAACCCAGGGCCATATCTGTTCTGCCGGGCTCTATGGTATGAGTCTCCCGAAAATTCAAGGGGACAAATTTCAGACACACACGCGTGAAAGTTCAAAAACAATGTTCTTTATCACAAAAATTCAAAAGAAACAAAGCACCCTTTTTGTATTGCAAAGAGCACTAGTCCCAAAACAACCTGGTAGTCTGTACAATCCCCTTAATCAGTCCTTAAGTACTTAGCTAGCAGCTGTGAAGGAACGTCACAGCCCTCCCTCTTCCACGAAGTGAGACACACACACACACTTTGCTCTGCTTTGGTTTCAAAGTCGTGAAAAATCAACAAACAAAGTCTGGAAACAGCAAGGCACGGTCCTGAAGAACAACGATCAGATACTCTTCCACAACGGCCCAAGCCAACATTTATATCAGCAGTTCTAATTACTGGAGCCCCACCCAAACACAGGTGGCCTCTCTTATCTCCTGTAATATGTCCTCAATTGGTCTCTTCTATGCATAAGTCTGCATATGCATGGGTCTAACACTTCCTCATCCGAATCAACCGAAGATAATGGAGATTGGCTTCCTGGGCTGTGTGCCAAGCCCCCCTCTTCCAAGTCACCCCCACCTTCTTCTTCGTCCGAGGAAACTGCACTACCTGACTCTGTCGGCAATAAAACAGGCCTATGACATGTTGATATTTCCCCTGCATCCACCTCCACATTCCCTGGGGCAGGAGCTGGGCCAGAGCCAACCACAACAATATCCAAGGCAGTTAATTAATTTTTTCATATACAGTGATCCCTCTATTATCGCGAGGGTTCCGTTCCACGACCCCTCGCGATAATCGATTTTTCGCGATGTAGTGGTGCGGAAGTAAAAACACCATCTGCGCATGTGTGCCCCTTTTTCCATGGCCGCGCATGCGCAGATGGTGTTTTTACTTCCGCACTTGGGAAGACCCAGCAGCTGAGGAGCCGCCTGCCTGCCCGCTTGTCCGCCGCTTTTCCGCTTGTCCGGCCGCCGCTTTTCCGCCGCTTGTCCGCCGCTTTTCCGCTTGTCCGGCCGCCGCTTTTCCGCCGCTTTTCCACTTGTCCGGCCGCCACTTGTCCGCCGCTTGGCCTCCGCTTGTCCGCCCGCCGCAGCTGATCTGCTCAGCAGCGCAGTAGCAGCGAGGAGCCGAAGATGGGGTTTCCCCATTGCCCACGCAAAGGGGAAACCCCATCTTCGGCTCCTCGCTGCTACTGCGCTGCCGAGCAGATCAGCTGGTGGGCGGCCGAAGGAACCTTCCCTGGGTGCCGCCCGCCGCTCGAGAGCAAGAAGGGGAGAGATAGAGAAACAGAGAGAAGGAAAGAAAGAGATGAGAGAGGGAGGAAGAGAGTGTGAGAGAGGAAGAAGCAAGAGAGAGAAAGAGAAAGAAAGATGAGAAAGGAAGGGAGTGACGTCATCGGGTGAAAAAATCGTGATATAGTGTTTCGCAAAAATCGAGAAACTCGGGGGATCACTGTATATATATACACACAAACACACACACACATATGTAACATATTTTTGCTGATTTTGAAAATGAAGGGAGACTAATATAGATCCATTTCGGCCTTATTTGACAGAAAAAACATATAATCGATAGAAAACACACACGCACACACACTCACATATATATGAGGAGGAGAACCTGTGGTCTAGAGGGTAAAGTTGCAGGTTCAGGTTCTGCAGGTTCAAATCCCGGTAAGGGTATGGCTAGCAAAATACCTTGAAATACTTCTGTACTAGTCTCCCTTCCTTTTCATTATCAGCATAAATATGTTACATACACGCACACGTTTTTCTCTCTTGAATTATATGTGTGTGTGTGTGTGAGTGTGTTTGAAGTGTTGTGTGTATGTGTGCGTGATAGATTTAGGAAAAAAATGAAGGGGGAAAATGTTTGCACAGTTGCTGTCCAGGGTGCTGAAAAATAACCCTTTCAGCTTGTACCCCTTGAGCATTTGTGTCTCTCTGTGTGTGTGTGTGTTTGAAAAGTTTTGTGTGTTTGTGTGTGTGTGTATGTGTGATAGAATTAGGGAAAAAATGAAGGGGGAAAATGTTCCGCACGGTTGCTGTCCATGGTGCTGAAAAACAACCCTTTGACCTCAAAGTTCAGAGAGTGAATGAGACAGCAGGATGGCAACCTCATTGTGTTGCATCCTGGCCGCAAGCCACAATCCCAATTTGCGTAGAGAGAAAATTATTTAAACTGCACACAGCAATTCAAAGTTGACCAATGTTGCGACAACCGAAGCTGCACGATGACAAATGGGGCATTGACTCAAAAGGATGGCCTTTTCTGAGTTGCACAACTTCATAGCAAAGGCATCGTAGGCAGGTAGCGGAAGACCACTGTCCTGGTTCCCCTGAACCGATTCAGGGTTGATGGACTTGATGGTCTCTGAAGGGCCCCCTCGCATTTTAAGGTTTCAGATGTGGAACTCCTTCTCGTAGGGCAGGGCTCTCCACACTTGGCAACTTTAAGACTTGTGGACTTCAATACATTCAATCTATCAGTTGAAGTCCACAAGTCTTAAAGTTGCTATGCTTCAGTTTGGAGACCCTTGCTGTGTAGACCAATATCAGGCACTGATTTATAGGATCACGAAAGGGTGTTAACTCATGGCTGTCATTCTAAAAAACAGCTGTCTTCATAAGTGCCCCATCATTTTATTCTGACAAGCAAGAAAGTGAATAATTCACAGATTACCTCTGCCCCCATCCTGTTTCTTTGTTCTCTAAATGCAGCTTTCTTTGCCTGTCATCCATCCATCCATCCATCTATCCATCCATCTATTCACTATCTATCTATCTATCTATCTATCTGTCTGTCTGTCTGTCTGTCTGTCTGTCTATCCATTATCTATCTATCTATCTATCTATCTATCTATCTATCTATCTATCTATCTATCTATCCATCCACTATCTATCTATCCATTATCTATCTATCTATCTATCTATCTATCCATTATCTATCTATCCATTATCTATCTATCTATCTATCTATCTATCTATCTATCTATCTATCCATCCATTGATCCATCCATCTATCTATCCATTATCTATCTGCCTGCCTGCCTGCCTACCTACCTACCTACCTACCTATCCATTATCTATCTATCTATCTATCTATCTATCTATCTATCTATCTATCTATCTATCCATCCACTATCTATCTATCCATTATCTATCTATCTATCTATCTATCTATCTATCTATCTATCTATCTATCTATCTATCTATCTATCTATCCATTATCTATCTATCTATCTATCTATCTATCTATCTATCTATCTATCTATCTATCTATCTATCTATCCATCCATTGATCCATCCATCTATCTATCCATTATCTATCTGCCTGCCTGCCTACCTACCTACCTACCTACCTACCCATTATCTATCTATCTATCTATCTATCTATCTATCTATCTATCTATCTATCTCTCTATCCTCTGAAAAATATGGTATACAGTATACCACTTCACAGCCCTCTCCAAGTGGTTTACAGAGTAAGCATATTGCCCCCAATAATCTGGGTCCTCATTTTATGGAACTGCTTTGATCAACCTGCCACAAATTTGCTAGTGTGGTTACTGCACGTCCGCAGCGTACAACAGTGCCAGGCCCATGTTTAACCCGCTGCATGGCTTTGCCAGGATAAGACAGCGGGGAGGAGATAATAAATAATTTAATAATAATAATTTATTAGATTTGTATGCCGCCCCTCTCCGAAGACTCGGGGCGGCATACAAATCTGTTCACCCAGCTCGCTTTGAGACACTCGGCCTATCTGGCGGTAGGCTCCTTCTGCCTCCGCCGTTTATCAAGGCCCTTCCTTCTGATTTACAGAGCGTGCCTACAATATAATCACAACTCGGCAACAATGTACCGAACAGATTTACTTCTCCTGAGCAAATACATCCCGGGAGTAATTCATTACCCAACGGGGCGCCAGCTCGCAACTCATCCTCAGCCCTCTTAACCAATAGGCAGGGACTCATCTGGGACTCGGATTCGAGAGGGTGCCCGGCCAACGGGAGGGGAGAATCCTGCTCCGCAGCCATGTGCCGTCCAATCCGCTTGCCTTTGTTTGAGGCCTGGCCGTCCGGAGCCTCGGTTAAGTGATGGGCTGGGAGTTTATACAACCTGGGAATTTACGGCTTCTAAGCACCTTCTTATCGGAGGTGGTTTCAGCTCATTGAAAAATAGAGCGACCGGCTGTAAATGTTTCATTACCCGCATTGTGGCCGATGTACAAGTGAGCCGAAGGGATCATAAATCAATGTCAAACAGTATCTCAACTGAGGACACAAACCTGCTGCAGAGGTTCCCCTACTCCCACTCTGGTCCCCTGGGAGACCTGATCCGGGACTCTTTGCCTTTGTTTCCCCTTCGCTGCCTTCTCCATCCCTTAATGGGAAGGGACCTTGGGAAGCAGAAGGCACTGGTGCTTGGAGGCTGTGAGGGTCTGGATGGGCGTCAACGGGCTCAAACATGTCTCTTCAACACTCCATGGACTGCATTGGTTGCTGATTGGTTTCCGGACACAATTCAAAATGTTGGTTATGACCTATAAAGCCCTACATGGCATCAGACCAGATTACATCTGGGACCGCGTTCTGCTGCATGAGTCCCATTCTCCAGGTCCCATTGGCCAAGTAATGCTGGCTGCTGGGAGAGCCTTCTCTGTTGTGGCCCCAGTCCTCTGGAACAGACTCACTTTCTGAAAGGTGTTAAAAATGGCCTTATGCCGGCAGGTCTGGGCGACATGAGTGATAGTTGCGCGCATGCACGGAAGCAAAAATATAGTCAAAAATCGCCAAAATCTCACTTGCATGAGATTTCGCTTGCGCCAAATCTCACACCGATGGGACGCCCGCCCGCAACGGCCTTGGAGGGCACGCCGGTAGCACCGAAGACAAGCGGCCCTTCCCTGGTCTCAGTTATACCTGCCATGGCAGCTCCCTCCTCCAAGATGACTACGTGGGATGGTGTTTTGTTCCTTTTGGGGGGTGTGGGGGTGTGGAGCTTAGCCGTGGCGCAGGCGGCTCCTGTCGCTCCATGTGAAAGGCTGTCAGACCCCCCTCCCTCCCTATCCCTGCTGCATTCCCCAACAGAGAAAAAAACCCACCCACCAGTGAGAGAGAGAAAGAGAGAGAGAGAGAGGACTCCATAATAGAACTTAATCATAACAGCTATTAGCTGGGCCGAACGGCTACAATTACTACCCTCAAGCAGCAAAATTTTCTCCCCCCACCCACCGCTCGGAAGCTCTGCTGCTCAGCGCTAATGCATCCAGCTGGGATAATGGCTCCAAGCTTCCTTGGCAACAGGAGTGGGGGTCTCCCCCCCCCTGCCAAAACCTCTCCCGGGAGGAGGATTATGGACACAACACCCGGCTCCCTTTTGAGCCTATTTTCCACACCTCTCCAGCAGCCCCCTCCCATCAAAAATGTCATAAGCCTGGACTGGCTGCAGGGGCAGGCAAAAAAAATATTATTATTATTATTATCATTATTATTATCATTATCATATTATTATTATTATTATTATCATTATCATTATTATTATTATCAACAACAACAACAATCGAGTTGGAAGGGACCTTGGAGGTCTTCTAGTCCAACCCCCTGCTTAGGCAGGAAACCCTACACTACTTCAGACAGATGGTTATCTAACATCTGCTTTAAAATGTCCTGTGTTGGGTCATTCCCAACTTCTGGAGGCATGCTGTTCCACGGATTAACTGTTCTGACTGCCAGGAAATTTCTCCTTAGCTCTAAGTTGCTTCTCTCCTTCTTTAGTTTCCACCCATTGCTTCCTGTTCTACCCTCAGGTGCTTTGGAGAATAGCTTGACTACCTATTCTTTGTGGCAACCCTTGAGATACTGGAAGACTGCTATCCTGTCTCACCTGGTCCTTCTTTTCATTAAACCAGCCATGCCCAGTTCCTGCAACTGTTCTTCATATGTTTTAGTCCCCTAATTATCTTTGTTGCTCTTCTCTGCACTCTTTCTAGAGTCTCAACATCCTTTTTGCATCATGGCGACCAAAACTGAATGCAATATTCCAAGTGTGGCCTTACCAAGGCCTTATAAAGTGGTATTAACCCTTCACGTGATCTTGATTCTCTCCCTTTGTTAATGCAGCCTAGAATTGCGTTGGCTTTTTTGGCAGCTGCTGCACACGGCTGGCTCCTATTTAAATGGTTGTCCACTAGGACTCCAAGATCCCTATCACTATATATTTGTGTTTGTGTGTGACTATTTTCTATCGAAGGGGTTAGAGATTGGTCAATCCACAGTCACTGAATTGAAACATGCCTGGGATAAACATATGTCTAGCCTAAGATAAAATACAGGAAATAGTATAAGGGCAGACCAGATGGACCATGATGTCTTTTTCTGCCGTCAATCTTCTATGTTTCTATTAAAGCTACTGCCTTATAGGCAGACTCCCCAGGTTCGAATCCCAGTAAGGGTATGGCTAACTGATGAGAGCAAAATACCTTGAAATAGATCTATGCTTGTCTCCCTTTCTTTTCATTAAAACCAAATCTCTCTCTCTCTCTCTCTCTCACACACACACACACACACTCACACGCATGAGCGACTGTGAGTAGAGACTCCCTTTCCAAATAGGGCTGCAACTGGTGCACCAGCAAACCTGGGCAAACGCCCACCTCGCCACAGCCGTGGCTCTAACCTCAGCTGTGGATCTAGGAGGACTCCCAAGTTGTGGACCTGCTCTAAATCCCTCTCATCATCATCCAAATCTGAAAACTCCCCACGCTGCAAGGGAGCACACACAACACTTACCGACTGCTACCGGGATCATCGTGGGCACGTGGGCATGCGCGCAACCATTGGTGTGATATTTGGCTTCTGCGCCTGTGCAGTAAGTGAAATCTCCTGTGAGGATGTACTCTTGAGCAAGATTTCACCGATTTTCGGCGATGTCTTTGCTTCTGTGCATGCGCAGAAGCAAAAAGACGCCAAAACCCGGCGAAATCTTGCATGCGAGAGCATCTTCGTGCAAGTTTCCTCTTGCTGCACCAAATCTCACATGTGCACGCATTGGTGGTGTGGAGATGTGTGCGCATCTCAATTTTCGCCACCGGAACTCCGATCCCAGCCGTACCGGCTGCAACCCATTACTGCATGCAACATAGTTTTGCGGATAATGAGTGCAATATAAATATATATCACACTCATTATCAGCCAAAGATAATGTTACATATTTTCCTTCCGAGTGTGGTCGGGCAGGGAGCGCTTGTAACAAACTGTCCCGGAAACGCTTCCGGCAATTCTTCTGATCAGGGGTTCTTAAAGAGACACTGCCTCGATTCTCCCAAAGCTATGGGTGGCTCATCGGAACATTTGAACCAGATCACCGTATTAACACAACGTGTGAGCTCAGCCATTGTGACTGCTCAGAAGCCCGTTGCTTGAGTTGTGTCCAGACTTTGAGCCAATCACAGGAGACTGGGAGTTCTAGTCACGCCTTAGGCATGAAAGCCAGCTGGGTGACTTTGAGCCAATCACAGGAGACTGGGAGTTCTACTCACGCCTAGCCATGAAAGCCAGTTGGGTGACTTTCAGCCAATCACCAGGAGACTGGGAGTTCTAGTCCCGCCTTAAGCATGAAATCCAGCTGGGTGACTTTGAGCCAATCACCAGGAGACTGGGAGTTCTAGTCCCGCCTAGCCATGAAAGCCAGCTGGGTGACTTTGAGCCAATCACCAGGAGACTGGGAGTTCTAGTCCCGCCTTAAGTATGAAGGCCAGCTGGGTGACTTTGGGCCAATCACCAGGAGACTGGGAGTTCTAATCCCGCCTTAGGCATGGAAGCCAGCTGGGTGACTTTGGGCCAATCACCAGGAGACTGGGAGTTCTAGTCCCGCCCTAGGCATGAACGCCAGCTGTTGTAAGTCACCCAGAGCCCTTCGTGAATTGGGCGGCATAGAAATACAGTGATACCTCGTCTTACAAACGCCTCGTCATACAAACTTTTCGAGATACAAACCCAGGGTTTAAGACTTTTTTGCCTCTTCTTACAAACTATTTTCACTTTACAAACCCACCGCTGCCGCTTGGATGCCCTGCCTCTGGACTTCCGTTGCCAGAGAAGCGCCCGTTTTTGCGCTGCTGGGATTCCCCTGAGGCTCCCCTCCATGGGAAACCCCACCTCCAGACTTCCGTGTTTTTGTGATGCTGCAGGGAAATCCCAGCAGGTGAATCCCAGCCGCGCAAAATGGGCGCTTCGCTGGCAACGGAAGTCTGGAGGTGGGGTTTCCCATGGAGGGGAACCTCAGGGGAATCCCAGCAGCACAAAAATGGGCACTTCGGCTGGCAAAAGGGGTGAGTTTTGGGCTTGCACGCATTAATTGCTTTTCCACTGATTCCTATAGGAAACATTGTTTCGTCTTACAAACTTTTCACCTTAAGAACCTCGTCCCGGAACCAATTAAGTTTGTAAGACGAGGTATCACTGTGCAATAAATTAAGTTAAGTTAAATCAAATTCCATTAAATCCGCAGGGGCCCAGCGAAGGAGGAACAAGTGCCGGGGGCTTCTCTCTCTCTCTCTCTCTCTCTCTCTAGCAAACCCTGCAAGATGCTGTAATGGTGGGCACTCGGCCAAGAGCCCAAGACCGGAAAGAGGCTTGCCCAGATCGGATCCTATGACGTTAACGTGCTCAGCTCAGCTCCCAACACGGCGTGTGTGTGTGTTTGTGTGTGTGTAGCAGCGTAAGGCCTCCTTGTACACACAAACGCTCCTCCCTTTTTTCATTTTTTTCAAGGGAGGGATGAAATGGGAAGTCTGCTAAGGTTTCCCTAATTCGATTCTTTGGCGCAATTCTCCCATGCACACATGCATATACATACACAAAACACGCACACACACACACACACAATAATGCAAAACAAGTCTCTCCTCACCGATAAAAATGCATATACAGTGTTCCCTCGATTTTCGCGGGGGATGCGTTCCAAGACCGCCCACGAAAGTCGAATTTCCGCGAAGTAGAGAAGTAAATACACTATTTTTGGCTATGAACAGTATCCCAAGCCTCCCCTTAACACTTTAAACCCCTAAATTGCAATTTTCCATTCCCTTAGCAACCATTTAGATTATTACTCACCATGATTATTTATTAAAGTTTATTAAAAAAAAATATTTATTCAAGGCGGACGAAAGTTTGGCGATGACGTATGACGTCATCGGGCGGGAAAAACCGTGGTATAGGGGAAAAAACAGCAAGTATTTTTTAATTAATATTTTTTAAAAACCGTGGTATAGACATTTCGCGAAGTTCAAACCCGTGAAAATCGAGGGACCACTGTATTTTTTTTGCTGACGCTCGTGTGCAAAACACATGTCCCAAAGTGTAGCTCCCTATATAGTGGTTTTTGCATTCATGCCGCAGAGAGATTAAATAAGAGAAAGGGGGAAAAGGATGGGCTTCTACGATATCCATGTTTTTTTCCAAACGGGGCAATTTGAAGAAGGGTGGACTGCAACTCCCAGAATTCCCCATCCAGCTACGCTGGAGGATCTCTCAACTTGAAAGCAACAGCTAATGAACCATTATTCCAAAGAATAAATATAGTGGAAACAAAAGGAAACACAGAGAAATAGATATGGATAATTTAAGGGGACTAACGTGTATTAGTAAGTAGTAATTGAAATGGTTGCAAATGAATAAGCTGCAAAAAATATATATATATATCCTGCTACATTCCAAGTTCTGATACCAAAGTTACTTAATGTATAAAGCATGATGCTTTATTTTGCCTTGTTTAGGTGTTGTTGTGGTTAGGTCTGGCCCTGCTCCTGCCCCAAGGACTGTGGATGTGGGGGAGACATCCACATGCTGCAGGCCTGTTTTGCCCCTGGTGGAATCTGCCGATGAAGGCTCCTCTGACCAAGAAGACATGAGTGACAGAGAGGAGGAAAGTGTGGCAGACAGCTCAGAAGGAGATCAATTATCTAGCTCCTCCTTGGATTCAGAACAAGAGTTAATGATACAGCCACGCATGCGGAGAGCGATGCATAGGCAGCAACAACTGAGAGATTATTATCAAAGAAAATGAGGCCACCTGTGGTTGGGTGGGGCTGTGGTCATTAGTGAGGCTGCTATAAAGAGCAGCCTGTGGGTTTGGCCATTGTGGAGGATTATCTGATTGTTGTGTTTCGTGACTGCTTTGCTGACTTTGACCTTTGTGTGCTGATTTTTCCCCGCTTTGAAACTAAACCAGAGCAAAGGGTGTTTCACTTTGTGAAAGAAGAAGGACTGTGAATTACCTCACAGCTGCAAGCTAAGTATCACAGAACTGATAAGGGACTTGTACAAATTACCAGTTTGTTTGGAGACGAGGGTTCTTTGCTATACCAAAAGAGGGCTTGGTTTAAGTGAATTTTCATTATAAAGAACATTGTTTTGAATTTTCAAACGTGTGTGTGTCTGAAATTTGTACCTGTGAATTTTTGGGAGGATTCTACCAGGGAGTCCAACAGAACAGGTGTATGTATGTTTTCTTTTTTTTATCTTGTTTTTATCAATGTAAATAACCAATAAAGATATTTTTTTAAAAAAGAAAGAAAGAAACAGCTAGGAAATTGTGCAGCGCTTAGCGGCAACCCATTCAGACGTTGCCTTGCTTAAAAACAGGCTGAATTCTTTCTGCCACCCTTTTTAAACAGCTCCCTGTTCACATAAATTCTTTGGCTGTCCCCAAGAAAGAAAGGGGGGGGAAGGAAAAGGGAAAAAAGAAAGAAAAAACTCAGACAGGCCATTACTTTGAGTTCGGGGGAGGCAGAAGGATAAATTCCGACAGGATAAACTTCAACCTGAATGAAAGGACCGGCTTTGAAAGGCAACTTTCTTGAAAAATCGCCCCGAGATGGATGTGCAGGAAGGGGGACCCTCGGAGAGGGGTGGCATATAAATCCAATAAATAAAATAAAGGATAGGGTTTCGGGGTGGTCGATATGATGGCAGTGTTTTGATGTGTGTATAGAATAGAATAGAACAGAATAGAAATAGAAAATATGGAATAGAGTAAAGTAGAATAGAATAGAATAGATAGAAAATATTCAATAGAATAGAACAGAACCGAATAGAAAATATGGAATAGAGAAGAAAAGAATAGAATAGAATAGCATAGCATAGAATAAAATAAAATAGAAGAGAACAGAACAGAACAGAAAATATGGAATAGAATAAAATAGAATAGAACAAAATAGAAACTACGGAATGGAATAGAACAGAAGAGAACAGAACAGTGGTAGTAACTTTGAACTGTCACTAAATGAACTGTTGTAAGTCGAGGACTTAGCGGTATTCCCAAGCTGGCTCATCTCCCCCCACTTTCTCTGTTTCTCTCTCTCTGCTCCACACACTAAAAGTGATTAAGCAGGAGTCCCGTCCCCCCCTAACGCTGTGATTTTCTCTAATTGTTGTTTTTGTTGAAAGGTAATTAAAATCTCTTTTCATTTCATGCGCGTAAGGAAACCTTGATGATGGGGAGGGTGGAATTACGCGGTGTTTCTCAAATAGTGGGGCGGGACTCCCTGGGGGGGCACAGAGCGATGCTGGGGGGGGCGTGACCCTGGGGAGCATGCATTTTTTGCCGCAGGGAGTAAGGTGTTCTTTTGCACGGAACAATAGCACACAGGAGTAGGAAAAAAAGAAGTGCATATAACAAACCTTAAAGCAGTGATGGCGAACCTATGGCATGGGTTCGCCATCGACTGTGGCGAGGAGGGCGTTTGCCCAGGTTCGCCTGGTGCACCAGTTGCGGCCCTATTTGGACAGGGGGTCATTCCTCACAGACACTCATACCCTCATCACCTCGAGGTTCGATTACTGCAACGCTCTCTACATGGGGCTACCTTTGAAGAGTGTTCAGAAACTTCAGATCGTGCAGAATGTGGCCGTGAGAGCCATCGTGGGGCTTCCTAGATTCTCCCACGTTTCTGCAACACTCCGCGGCCTGCACTGGCTGCCGATCGGTTTCCGGTCACAATTCAAAGTGTTGGTAATGACCTTTAAAGCCCTACATGGCATTGGGCCAGAATACATCTGGAACCGCCTTCTACCGCACGAATCCCAGCGGCCTAATAAGGTCCCACAGAGTTGGCCTTCTCCGGGTCCCATCGACTAAACAATGTCGTTTGGCGGGCCCCAGGGGAAGAGCCTTCTCTGTGGCGGCCCCAGGCCTCTGGAATCAACTCCCCCCAGAGATTAGAACGGCCCCCACCCTCCTTGTATTTCGCAAATTACTCACGACCCACCTTTGTCACCAGGCATGGTGGAGTTAGGATGTTCCTTCCCCTAGGCCATTACAAGTTATGCATGGTATGTTTGTGTGTATGTTTGGTTTTTATAATAAGGGTTTTTAGTTGTTTTATTAAATTGGATTGTTACATGTTGTTTTTTATCATTGTTGTTAGCCGCCCCGAGTCTGCGGAGAGCGGCGGCATACAAATCCAATAAATAATAATAAAAAATAATAATAATAATGGGTGCCACAGGTGGTACGCGGAGCCATATTTGCTGACCCAGATTGTTGGGGGCAAATAGACTGACTCTGTAAACCGCTTAGAGAGGGCTGTAAAAGCAATGTAAAGCAGCATAGAAGTCTAAATGCTATTGCTGTCCTTAGTTGATGTGGTTTGACTCCCAAAGCCAGAAATACGGGAGTTTAACTGTCTCAAAAATCATAAATCAAGGACCAGCCGTGACTTTCATGACCTCATTCGCCTTAGAAACTTAGAAACATAGAAGACTGACAGCAGAAAAAGACCTCATGGTCCATCTAGTCTGCCCTTATACTATTTCCTGTATTTTATCTTAGGGTTGATCTATGTTTATCCCAGGCATGTTTAAATTCAGTTCCTGTGGATTTACCAACCACGTCTGCTGGAAGTTTGTTCCAAGGATCTACTACTCTTTCAGTAAAATAATATTTTCTCATGTTGCTTTTGATCTTTCCCCCAACTAACTTCAGATTGTGTCCCCTTGTTCTTGTGTTCACTTTCCTATTAAAAACACTTCCCTCCTGGACCTTATTTAACCCTTTGACATATTTAAATGTTTCGATCATGTCCCCCCTTTTCCTTCTGTCCTCCAGACTATACAGATGGAGTTCATGAAGTCTTTCCTGATACGTTTTATGCTTAAGACCTTCCACCATTCTTGTAGCCCGTATTTGGACCCGTTCAATTTTGTCAATATCTTTTTATAGGTGAGGTCTCCAGAACTGAACACAGTACTCCAAATGTGGTCTCACCAGCGCTCTATATAAGGGGATCACAATCTCCCTCTTCCTGCTTGTTACACCTCTAGCTATGCAGCCAAGCATCCTACTTGCTTTTCCTACCGCCTGACCACACTGCTCACCCATTTTGAGACTGTCAGAAATCACGACCCCTAAATCCTTCTCTTCTGAAGTTTTTCCTAACACAGAACTGCCAATGCAATACTCAGATTGAGGATTCCTTTTCCACTTAAAAAAACAACAACAGGAAAAAACATCTGTATTCTGGCCCTGACGTTATGCCCTGCTTTGATCCCAATATTATAATCGATGCCGACAGTTCGGAGAGAAAATACAATTTAACTCTTGCCTTTTAAAAGCTCCCTCTCTCTGCTTTTATTCTGGAATGGGAAAAAAATGCTGATATGACCTACCAAAATACTGTGCTCAGGAAAAGCATCCAGTGTCCGAATAATAAAACCCAAAGCTTGTGAATCTTCTTGGTGTGTTTTAAAAAAAACAAAACCAAATTACTATCTTTTTAAATTGACTTTTGACAGTTTTGTATTGCCCTAGCTATTTTCCCCCCAGCGATTTTACGCATTTTTGCGTTTGAATGATTTACTTCTACTTTGCTCAGAGTCCGTTCCCCCTCGTTCCCCCCCCTCCTCCTCCGTGAGAGTTACAGGCGGCTTCGAAATTTGATCAAATAAATGCAAATGCAGGCGATCCTTGAATTATGACCACAACTGAGCCTGATGCTTATGTTGCTAGGTGAAACATTTGTGAAGTGAGACTTGTTCCATTGTTTCTATGCACAACAGAGAGAGAGAAACGGAGACAAAAAGAGACAGAGACAGACAGAGAGAGTCACAGAGACAGAGATGAAACAGAGAGAGATAGAGAGAGAAACAGAAAGAGACACAGAGAGAGATACAGAGAAAGATATGAAACGGAGAGAAAGAGAGAGAAGGGGAGAGGGAGAGGGACAGAGAGAGATAGAGAAACAGAGAGAAAGAGACAGACAGACAGAGACAGACAGAGAGAGAGAGATATAGAGAAAGTGATGAAACAGAGAGAGAGAGAGAAGGGGGAGAGAGAGAGAGAGAAACAGAGACAGAAAGAGACAGAGAGAAAGACAAAGACAAAACAGAGAGATAGAGAGAGACACACACACACACACACACACACACAGACAGAGACAGAAAGAGACAAGAGACAGATACAGAGAGAGATGAAACAGAGAGAGAGAGAGAGAGAGAGAAGGGGGAGAAGGACAGAGACAGAGAGAAACAGAGACAGACAAAGACAGAGAGACAGAGAGAGAGACAGACAGAGACACAGAGACAAAGACGAGATAGAGACACACAAACACACAGAGACAGAGAGAGACCAATCCCCCCCCATCCCTCCCGACTCCTGCTCAGTTTAATTACCACTAATGTAAACTCTGCTCCATTATATAAAAAGAAACCTTGGCACGCTGCCTTGGAGAACTGATCAGTCCCATAAATTCACTGCAAAGAGCTAAATGCCACTGAGGGGTGTGTGTGTGTCTGTGTATGTGTGCTTGTGTGTGTATGTTTTCCTCTTCTGCTCCCCCCCTCTGCTCCTCTTCTTGATTTTTTTTTTTTTAAACTAACAAACTGGGTATTTGCTCAAGGGCGAAAGCTTTTTAAACAGGATCATAAATGCTTATTACATGGGCAATGCACTGCCTTGATGGGATTAGCTGGAGGAGAAATTGATCACCGGGTCCTCTCTCTCTCCCTCTCTCCTTCTTTCTCTCTCTCTCTCTCTCCCCCTCTCTCTTTCTTTCTCTCTCTCTCTTTCTGTCTCTTTCTCTCTTTATCTATCCCTCTTTCTCCCTTTCCCCTCTCTCTCCTTCTCTTTCCCTCTTTCTCTCTCTCTTTCTCTCTCCCTCTATTTCTCTCTCTCCCTCTCTCCCTTTTTTTCTCTCTCTCTCTTTCTTTCTCTCTTCCTCTTTCTCTCTCCCTCTCTCTTTCTCTCTCCCTCTCCCTCTCTCTTTCTCTCTCTCTCTCTTTCTCCCTTTCTCTTTCCCCTCTCTTTCTCTTCTTCTCTTTCCCTCTTTCTCTCTCCCTCCCTCTATTTCTCTCTCTCCCCCTCTCTCCCTTTTTCTCTCTCTCTTTCATTCTCTATTTCTCTCCTTTTCTCTCTCTTCCTCTCTCTTTCTCTCTCTCTCTCCCTCTTTCTCTTTCTCTCTCCCTCTTTCTCTCTCCCTCTCTCTCTATCCTTCTCTCTCTCTTTCCCTCTCTCTCTTTTTCTCTCCCCCCCCCTCTCTCCCCTTCTTCAAAAAAGAGCAGAGGGAAAACTGGGAGAGGGAGGGGACATCCCCAACACAACCCCACCACCACTGAGATATGAAACTCCTGCGAAGGGGCATTTTGCAGATGGGGCCAAATTAGATGAAAGGCCAAAGGAGAAAGAGAGGCAGGACACAAAAATGGGTAGGGCCTCCCTGGGTGTGGCTTGGGGAGGGTAAGACCCAGGAAGGAGCCCTGGGCCAAGGGTAGCTGAAGAGCCAGGCCCCCTGAGTTTCAGCCGGCTACATCCATAGTTGCAGAAAAGGGGGAAAAGTTGGATTACGGTATTTCCCCAAACCGCCAGCCTGTAAAGATTCTTTAATTCAGGATTTCTCAACTTTCACCAGTCCTTGAATACTATACATCTAGCACATTCGCTGGCTGGGGAATTCTGGGAGTTGAAGTCCAAATATCTTCAAGTTGCCAAGGTTGGGAAACACTGATGTAGCGGATTGGGAGGGATAATTATTATTATTATTATTATTATTATTATTATTATTATTATTATTATTAATTAGATTTGTATGCCGCCCCTCTCTGCAGACTCGGGGCGGCTCACAACAGGGATAAAAACAATACATGGTAACAAATCTAATAATTAAAATCTAAAATAACAGTTTTACATTAAAAAAGTCTAAAAAGAAAAAGACCCCAATATATAAAAACATACACACAGTCATATCATACACAAACTACATAGGCAAGGGGAGATGTCTCAGTTTCCCCATGCCTGACAGCAGAGGTGGGTTTTAAGAAGTTTACGAAAGGCAAGGAGGGTGGGGGCAATCCTAATCTCTGGGGGAGCTGATTCCAGAGGGTCAGGGCCGCCACAGAGAAGGCTCTTCCCCTGGGTCCCACCAGACAACATTGTTTAGTCGACGGGACCCGGAGAAGGCCAACTCTGTGGGACTTAACTGGCCGCTGGGATTCGTGCGGCAGAAGGCAGTCTCGCAGATAACCTGGTCCCGGGCCATGAAGGGCTTTATAGGTCATAATCAACAGTTTGAATTGTGACCGGAAACCGATCGGCAACAAATGCAGACTGTGGAGTGTTGGAGTGACATGGGCATACTTAGGGAAGCCCATGATTGCTCTCGCAGCTGCATTCTGCACGATCTGAAGTTTCCGAACACTTTTCAAAGGTAGCCCCATGTAGAGAGCATTACAGTAGTCGAACCTCGAGGTGATGAGGGCGTGAGTGACTGTGAGCAGTGAGACCCGGTCCAGATAGGGCCGCAACTGGTGCACCAGGCGAACCTGGGCAAACGCCCCCTCGCCACAGCTGAAAGATGGTTCTCTAATGTGAGCTGTGGATTGAGGAGGACGCCCAAGTTGCGGACCCTCTCTGAGGGGATCAATAATTCCCCCCCCCCCCCAGAGTGATGGAATTGTCCTTGGGAGGCAATACCCACAGCCACTCCGTCTTATCCGGGTTGAGTTTGAGTCTGTTGACACCCATCCAGGCCCCAACAGCCTCCAGACACCAGCACATCACTTCCATTGCTTCATTGACTGGACATGGAGTGGAGATGTAAAGCAGGGTATCATAATGGAACACTATTTGTAAAATCACATTGTCAGCTGCATATAAAGAAAAGTTTTATAAACTTTTTTATAGGTGGTACATGCCCCCATCAAGACTTGCAAAGATTTACCCGTCATTAAAAGACACCTGTTAGAAATGTAAAAAATAGGCAGGGTCCTTTTTTCATATGTGGTGGTCCTGCCCCCCAAACCCAAAATGTATGGAAAACAACTCATAGATGGTTTACAGAAATTATAAAGGAAGAGACAACCCAGAAAGTATCTCCTTAGGAATCTGGGAAAGACAATACTCTAAGAGCAAACGTTAGAATTTCACTTGCACAAATGTGGAAAAAAGAATAGGCCCCATCTGAAAGTTTAATTATTGATAAAATATATAGATGTGCACAAATGGAGGAAATGACAAACTCAATTAAGGGAACAACCAATAAAGAAACCGAATGGATCCAAAATAAAAACAAAACGTAACAATACAGAGTACAGTGTATATAGAAATAAAAACAAACACTTTTCAATAATAATAGAGGTAAATGAAACAAACATTTAAGATCAACAACCACTTTGTTGCAGAAAATAAAAAGTATTCAAGCTTATTAATACGTCATGTTGTGCTTTATCTATTATATATATACTGTATATATATATCTGAATGAATACAACTCAATAGAACACGTAGTGCAACGAATGGTATATTTAAAATGTAATAGACACGGATTATGACTTGTACAAAAAGATATGAGAAATATTCTTCTTCAAATCAATAAATAAACTTTGTAAAAAAAAAGAAAAAAAGAATACAGCTCATCTGTCTGGAACCCACACCATATTTCAGACATCTGTCAAACTACTAAGTCTGCACTACTATTACTACTAGTTTTTTCTCATCGTTCCTATCACCCTTTTCCTCCCACTTAGGGCTGTATGACTGTAACTTGTTGCTTGGATCCTAGAAACATAGAAACATAGAAGACTGACAGCAGAAAAAGACCTCATGATCCATCTAGTCTGCCCTTATACTATTTTCTGTATTTTATCTTCGGATGGATCTATGTTTATCCCAGGCATGTTTAAATTCAGTTACTGTGGATTTACCAACTACGTCTGCTGGAAGTTTGTTCCAAGCATCTACTACTCTTTTAGTAAAATAATATTTTCTCATGTTGCTTTTGATCTTTCCCCCAACTAACTTCAGATTGTGTCCCCTTGTTCTTGGGTTCACTTTCCTATTAAAAACACTTCCCTCCTGAACCTTATTTGACCCATTAACATATTTAAATGTTTCGATCATGTCCCCCCTTTTCCTTCTGTCCTCCAGACTATACAGATGGAGTTCATGAAGTCTTTCCTGATACGTTTTATGCTTAAGACCTTCCACCATTCTTGTAGCCCGTCTTTGGACCCCTTCAATTTTGTCAATATCTTTTTGTAGGTGAGGTCTCCAGAACTCATTACCTGACTCAATAGTGTCAACCCCCAACCCCCAACATTTCTCCCTCAGACTCTCCTTGATTGACCTCTCCAGGTTGCTAAGAGGCCAGTAAGGGGCGTACATAAGTGCACTGATGTGCCTTTCGTCCCCTGTCCAATTGTCTCTCCTTTCCATTTTATCATATATATTCTTTCCTTCCCACCTACTTCTCTTTCTCTTCACTTCCTATCTTTTATATATCACTTAATGTCTATTCCCTTTCATATGTATTGTATATTGGACAAAGAATAAATAAATAAATAAATAAAACTGGACACAGGATTCCAAATGTGGTCTCACCAGCGCTCTACATAAGGGGATCACAATCTCCCTCTTCCTGCTTGTTATACCTCTAGCTATGCAGCCAAGCATCCTACTTGCTTTCCCTACCGCCTGACTGCACTGTTCACCCATTTTGAGACTGTCAGAAATCACTACCCCTAAATCCTTTTCTTAAGGATTTTTATTAATATTGATTGTTTCCTCATTGCTTATTTGATCCCTACGACAATAATTGAGTGTTGTACTTCATGATTCTTGACAAATGTATATTTTCTTTTATGTACACTGAGAGCATCTGCACCAAAGACAAATTCCTTGTGTGCCCAATCACACTTGGCCAATAAAAAATTCTATAAATACTCTAGAAAATGTCAAGAGATACTTTACTAGAAGAGCCCTCCACTCCTCCACTCGCAACAGAATACCCTATGCAACAAAACTAACAATCCTAGGTTTAGAAAGCTTAAAACTACGTTGCCTTAAACACGACGTAAGCATAGCCCATAAAATCATCTGCTACAATGTCCTCCCTGTCAACAACTACTTCAGCTTCAACCACAACAACACATGAGCACACAACAGATGCAAACTTAAAGTAAACCGCTCTAAACTCGACTGTAGGAAATACAACTTTAGTAACCGAGTAGTTGATGCATGGAACTCACTACCGGACTCTGTAGTATCATCACCTAACCCCCAAAACTTCACCCCTAGACTCTCCACTGTTGACCTCTCCCGATTCCTAAGAGGTCAGTAAGGGGCGTGCATAAGTGCATCAGCGTGCCTTCTATCCCCTGTCCCCATGTTTCTCTTTTAGTAGTATCATATAAACATTGTTATGTCTTAAAATAATAGAATCATAGAGTTGGAAGGGACCTCCAGGGTCATCGGGTCCAACCCCCTGCTCAATGCAGGATTCATCAACACATCACAGAAAGATGACTGTCAGGTCTCTGTTTGAAGAAGTTCTGCCGGCGTGTCCCAACCGCCCGTAATTACAGGGTAGTTAGTCCAAACAGACACACACCACATGACAGAAGGAAAACAAAAGGTCTTTATCAACAGAAAAGCAGAAAAACTCTCTTTTTAAATGTCAAAGGGATTTTCTGGTACACACAAGGCACAGGTTAAATGCAATCCAATTTCTCACCCAGTAACTGGGAAATTCAGTCCAAATTCCAAAGTCCAGAAACTCCACACACAGTCTTGAATAGGGAAACAGCAAACCACGATCTTGACGAAACTATGAATCAGATAAACTTCCACGAGGCTAAACCAGCATGCTGCTCTTTTTATCTGTAGCACTAATTACAGCAGCCCCACCCAACCACAGGTGGCCTCACATCTCCTGTAATAATCCTTCAGTTGTTCTCTCCTATGCATCACTCTACGCATGCGTGGGTCTGTCATAAGTTCTTGTTCAGAATCCAGGGATGATAAGGCTGATTGATCTCCTCCTGGGCTGTCTGCCAAACTCCCCTCTTCCCTGTCACTCACGCTTCCTTGGTCAGAGGAGACTTTGTCGGCAGATTCTATCGGGAGCAAAACAGGCCTGTGGCATGTGGATGTTTCCCCCTCATCCACCTCTACATTCCTTGGGGCAGGAGCTGGGCCAGAGCTAACCACAACAGAAGACCTCCAGTGAAGGTGGGCCCAGCACCTCCTGTGGCAAGCTGTTCCACTGATTTATCACCCTTACCGTTAGAAAGTTTTTTCTGATATCTCATCTAAATCTACTCCCTTGCAGTTTCATCCCATTGTTTCTAGTCCTTTCATGTGCCAATGAGAACAAGGCTGATCCCTCTGCTCTGTGACAGCCCTTCAGAACCTCCGAGTCTACGGAGAGGGGTGGCATACAAATCCAATAAAAAATTATTATTATTATTATTATTATTATTATTATTATTATTATTATTATTTGTAGACAGCTATCAAGTCTCCTCTCAGTCTTCTTCTTTGCATGAGATACTACTTTTGTATACTACCAATATGTACTTAACAAAATAAATAAATAAAAATAAATAAAATAAACTTTAGCAAGGTTAAGATGTATGAACTTCAACTCCCAGAATTCCCCAGCCAACATAGCATAGCTAGCTGGGGAATTCTGGGAAGTGAAGTCGGCACCATCTTAAAGTTGCAGAGAGTTGAGAAACACGGCGTTAATTAGTCCTTTTAATTAGCTCGGATTGATCGGGGGCTCCCGATCCAATTAACCAGCCCAAATCCCGGCCTGGCTGTCCAAAACAAGAGAAGTGAGCAGGGCCTCTTTGGGGTGGGATCCTTTTGGGAGCAGCAGATGCTGTGTTGCATGGCAGGATTGTGCCCCCGTTTAAGGGGATGATGCTACCGACATTGGGAGGAGCCTGGCAGCACCTGTTAACTAAGGAACTGCAGTGATATGCGTAGGTTTTGGGGGACTGATGAGACTTCTTCAGCGGCATGGGGTGGATAGACAGATGTAGAAGGGAGGGAGGGAGGGAGGAAGCAAGCAGATGAGATTGAAAGGAAGGAAGGAGATGAAATAAGGAAGGAAGGAAAACAAGGGAAAGAAAGGAGAACAGGAAGAAAGAGTAAGAGGAAGGAAAGGAAGAGGGAGGGAGGGAGGAAGGAAGGAAGGAGATGAGATTGAAAGAAAGGAAGGAAGGAAATGAGATGAGGAAGGAAGGAAGAGAAAAAGAAAGAAAAGGAGAACAGGAAGAAAGAGTAAGAGGAAGGAAGAGGGGAGGGAGGAAGGAGATGAGATTGAAAAGAAGGAAGGAAGGAAATGAGATTGAGAAGGAAGGAAGGAAATGAGATAAGGAAGGAATGAGGGAAGGAAGGGAGGGAGAGAGAAAGAGAAAAAGAGAAAGAAAGAAAGAAAGAAGAAGAGGAAGAAAAAGTAAGAGGAAGGAAGGAAGGAAGAGGAAGAGGAAGGAAGGAGAACAGGAAGAAAGAATAAGGAAAAGGAAGGGAAAGACAAAGGCAGGGAGGGAGGGAGGAGAGAGAGAAAGGAAACAGGAAGAAAGGGTAAAAGAAAAGGAAGAAGAGGGAGAGGAAGAGGGAGGGAAGGAAAGAGAACAGAAGATAGAGTGAGAGGATGGAAGAAAGGGAAAGAGGAAGAAAGGAAGGAAGGAAAGAAAAGGAAAACAGGAAGAAAGGGCAAGAGAAAAAGAAGAGGGCGAAGAAGAGGAGGAGAAGAAGAGGGAGGGAGGGGAAGTTGAAGATGCAGATAACAAGCATCTCATCAATTAACAAATTCTAAGAATTTGTCCAAGAAAGGAGGAGGGAGGGAGGGAGGGAGGAGAATGGGAACAGAAAGAAAAGGGAACAGATATATCTCATATATCTTCTCTTCAATCCCTCATATCTCTTCTCTCTCTCCTATCTCTCCTATCTCTGCTATTCTTTCTAGTTATATTTTACTCCTATATTTTCTCTTCTATACTCTCTTTGATACATTCTATTCATGGAGGAGGAAGAGGGGAAGAAGAAGAAGAGGCAAGGAGGGGAGGTTGATGATGTAGACCAGGTGTGAGACAGATAAACAAGCCGCTCACCAATTAACAAATTCTAACGTGTTAAAAACCTGCAGTGTTGATTAAAACTCCTTGAGTTGACTACTTTGACATCCTTAGAACACTTGTTAGCAAGGTGTATTTCCAAGCAGGCAAAAAACATCCAGGATCTCTCCAAAACCAAACACTGGAGTTCTATGGAGTGCTGAAATGAATAGACTTACTTTTAAACTTAAAGATAAAGAAAATTTGGGTTATAAAATTTGGGGAAAGTTTTACGAATGGCTGGAAACTAAAAATAGTTTTAGAATATTACCATTGGTTTGTAAACAATGTTAAGAATTAGAAAACAGCTGGCAGAAACCCAAGTGATGAAGAAAGTAATGGTGGTAGCATTAGATAAGGATACAACATAGATCTAAGGTAGTTTAGACTGGATATTATTGTGAATAGATAATTCTAATTTTATTTGCTGGGAGCAAAACAATTTTTGTTTTAAATAGCAAGAAAATGGCATAAGGATAGAAAGAGATAACTGCAACTTTGAATTTTGTACTTAAATGTTATATTTCGTTTTTAAAAATAATTAGGGATTTGGTAACATGGGATATACAGTGGTACCTCGTGATACGAACCCCTCGCCATACAAACAATCCGAGATATGAACCCGGGGTTCGGAAATTTTTTGCCTCTTCTTCCGAACTTTTTCTGTCTTACAAACCCGCTGCCCGAACGCCGAACCCGGAAGTTTGGCAAAAGTTCGGGTTCGGGTGGCCGCCGAGAAGCCCCGCCACCTGGCTGTTGCCTTTTGAAACAGCCGGGGGGGGGGGGGGGTGTTTCTCGGCGTCCACCCGAACGCCAAACCCGAACTTTTGCGGAACTTCCAGGTTTGGCATTGGGAGAACACTGAGAAGCGCCCGGCTGTTTCAAATGGTGACAGCCGGGCAGCGGTGTTTTTTTGTGGGGTTTTTTTTCTTGCACGCATTAATTCATTTTACATTGTTTCCTATGGGAAACAATGTTTCATCTTACGAACTTTTCGCCTTACGAACCTCTTCCGGGAACCAATTAAGTTCGTAAGACGAGGTATCACTGTACTTGTTTTAAATGTTAAAGCAAAGAGGAGAGGCTCCTGGTGGCTTTTTATTTATTATGTTTTTATCAGATAAGAAAATTCCACATATAATGTTTGGCATGTAGGATGTGTTTTCTTTGATGTCATGTTTTTATTGCATGGTGCAGAAAAATTTTAAAAAAAAATCTATGTTAGTTCTATGGAGTTCATAACCAGACTTTCTCCAATTTTCAAAGCACCCCAGAATCTGAGAGAGAGGGTCCCTCCAAGGCCTAGAAGAACCTTCCTTCGCCCAATGTTGTGGGATTCACCAAACAAGATTTGATTTTGTAAAAAAACAGCAGCCCTTCCATTGCCGAACCGTTTCTACAATCCTGGAGAAAGCGAATGCAACCCAGACTCTGTATACAATTGGATTTAAAATCGCTCAATTTAGCTGCCATGAAGGAGTGCGTTAGACCAGAGGAAAAAAAATCCACTTAATATGGGGAAATTCTCTGCAATGATATTTAGAGCAATCACTGCCAAACCGGCAGGTATTTTTTCATAGCCCTGAAGACAGGTTTGTGTGTGGGTTTTTTTCTTTTAAAGGTAACCTCTTCCTTAGTTCATTTTCACTTCATCCTTTTGTTCGTATTAATGATTTCAAAATTAAAGAGAAGGAGGAAGAAAGGAGGGTGAAAGCTTGCAGGGATTCCTGGTTGACGCTGCCTTGGAAAGCAAATAAACCTTTCAGGATTAATAAGGATGCCAATTAAAGACACCCAGCATCTTTCGTTCTCTTAATAGAAACATAGAAACATAGAAGACTGACGGCAGAAAAAGACCTTCGGGTCCATCTAGTCTGTCCTTGTACTATTTCCTGTTTTTTATCTTAGGATGAATATATGTTTATCCCAGGCATGTATAAATTCCGTTCCTGTGGATTGACCAACCACGTCTGGTGGAAGTTTGTTCCAAGCATCTACTACTCTTTCAGTCAAATAATATTTTCTCACGTTGCTTTTGACCTTTCCCCCAACTAACTTCAGATTGTGTCCCCTTGTTCTTGGGTTCACTTTCCTATTAAAAACACTTCCCTCCTGAACCTTATTTAACCCTTTAACATATTTAAATGTTTCGATCATGTCCCCACCTTTTCCTTCTGTCCTCCAGACTATACAGATTGAGTTCATCAAGTCTTTCCTGATACGTTTTATGCTTAAGACCTTCCACCATTCTTGTAGCCCGTCTTTGGACCCGTTCAATTTTGTCAATATCTTTTTGTAGGTGAGGTCTCCAGAACTAAACACAGTATTCCAAATGGGGTCTCACCAGCGCTCTATATAGCGAGATCACAATCTCCCTCTTCCTGCTTGTGATACCTCTAGCTATGCAGCCAAGCATCCTACTTGCTTTCCCTACCACCCGACCACACTGTTCACCCATTTTGAGACTGTCAGAAATCACTCACCCTAAATCCTTCTCTTCTGAAGTTTTTGCTAACACAGAACTGCCAATACAATATTCAGATTGAGAATTCCTTTTCCCCAAGTACATTATTTTACATTTGGAAACATTAAACTGCAGTTTCCATTGCTTTGATCATTTATCTAGTAAAGCTAAATAATTTACCATATTACAGACGCCTCCAGGATAATTATCAACCCTATTGCACACTTTCGAGTCATCGGCAAATAGGCAAACCTTCCCTACCAAACCTTCCCCTATGTCACTCACAAACATATTAAAAAGAATAGGACCCAGAACAGACCCTTGTGGCACACCGCTTGTAACCTGTCTCTGCTCAGAAAAGATCCTCTAAATTGGCAGAGTTATGGAGCCTTGACCCATGGCCAGTGGTGAGCAAACCCATGGTGGATGGGTATTATTTTATTATTATACTAGTAGCTGGATACTCGTCCTTCACTACGAAACTATGTGATCCGGCTTGATAAATCGACAGTTAAAGCTTTAGAATGAATGAGTGGTTACGACTGATATACATTGACACTTAAAAGCTTGTCTAATGAGTAAACCCTTGGCATCAGAGCGTGGCAATTGGTGGTTGAATAGAGTTCTTTTAAGGTGGGAGAGGGGGAGTAGAGTATCTCACTCCCTAGCATCAGAGCCTGCCAATATAATATTGTATAAGAAATAGGAATGATCTGATGAGCATTTCTTAGCAAGCACCTAGAAGGCAAGAGAAACATGCGTGCTAAGTTTCAAGTTTGTAGGATTTACAGTTCTGGAGATTTCGTGATGAGTGAGTGGCATTTGGCAGATAGATAGATAGATAGATAGATAGATAGATAGATAGATAGATAGATAGATAGATAGACAGACAGACAGACAGACAGACAGACAGACAGACAGACAGACAGACAGACAGACAGACAGAAAATGGATAGATAAATAGATAAAGAGAGATAGATAAAGATAGATTGATAGAAAATGGATAGATTAGATAGATAGATAGGTAGATAGATATAGACAGACAGACAGATAGAAAATGGATAGATAGATAAATAGATAAAGAGAGATAGATAGACTGATTGATAGATCGATAGAAAATGGATGGATAGATAGAGAGAGAGAGAGAGAGAGATAGACAGACAGATAGAAAAAGGATAGATAGATAAATAAAGAGAGATAGAGAGAGAGAGAGATAGATTGATAGATCGATAGAAAATGGATAGATAGATATAGATAGATAGATAGATAGATAGATGATAGATAGATAGATAGATATAGACATACAGACAGACAGACAGAAAATGGATACATAGATAAATAGATAAAGAGAAGTAGATAGATTGATAGATAGATCGATAGAAAATGGATAGAGAGAGAGAGAGAGAGAGACAGACAGATAGAAAATGGATAGATAGATAAATAGATAAAGAGAGATAGATAGAGAGATAGATAGATTGATAGATTGATAGAAAATAGATAGATAGACAGACAGACAGACAGACAGACAGACAGAGATAGACATAAATAGATAGAGATACAGGGTGATATAGATATATAGATGATACATCCATAGATATAGATAAATAGAAATAGATTGAATTAGATATAGATAGATATAGATACAGATAGATGATAGAGATATATAGATTTTTTTGCACGAAAGCAAAAAATTGCTGAAAATTGCCAAAATATCACCTGCACATGCGTCCTCTTGCAAGATTCACCGATTCTAGTGTTTTACTTTCCCCTTCCTCCGACGTACCTGAAGTTTGGGGCAGAGGCCCATTCGAGGGCCAGGCAGGCCAAATCCACCGTTGCATAAACCAGCAAGAAGAAGATGGTGACCACGGCAGCTATGGTGTTCAGCTTCCCGGAAAACAGCACCAGCTGCAGAAAAAAAGAGATTGCGGGGAATCAAGACTCAGGGCAGCCAATCACCGGACATCAGCTCCACCCCTTTTTCTTGCGGTACATACTCAGAATCCCCCCCACCCATTTGCAGGTGAGATTATTGGCTCATTTTGTGGGTGTGGCTTACAGCCATGTGACCAGGGGGGTGGCTTGATGATCATGTGACTGGGAGGCGTGGCTTAAAGGTCATGTGACTGGCTTAAAAGTGGCCAACTTGACTATCACTTATATCAAGGGTTTGGGTTAGGGTGCCTGGCCTCTCCTGGCCTCAAAGAGATACACTATTACTATTACTGAACATCCAAAATATACTCTTTAATTCTATGTATATATGCTATATGTGTACATACATATTACACACACACACAGCTCTTCTAAAATTATACACATTCAGCCACATTTACTGCAATGGATTTGTTATATGTTATTTACTCTTGTTGTGAGCCGCCCCGAGTCTTCGGAGAGGGGCGGCATACAAATCTAATAAATAAATAATAAAAATAATAACAACAACAACAATAATAATAATAGGAAAAAACATACCCAGAGCCCAGAGTGAAAAGAAGAAAAAAAAATCAAAACTTTTCTACCGATTCTCCTACCGTACCCGTAGGAGCCCATCACTGCTCAGTGCCATTATAACTTTGAAAAGTCACTAAATGATCTATTATTAAGTTCGAGGTCTACTTGTATTTCAGTAGCCTCTTCCTTCCCCTACCGCACAGTTTCCTTCTGAGCAGCTTTTCGGTAAAACAGACAGTTCCCAAAGGTTTTTTAAAAAGGGCACAGAGGGGAACAGAAAACTAAAAATCAAAAGCCATTCCCCACCAGCATCAACAGTTTTATGCCCATGTCAAAAAAAAAAATGTTGTGCCCAACAGGTTCAGACAAAATGCAAAAAACCCCAACAACAAACAATAACAAAAACAGGACTTTTTTTTTAAAAAAATGTTATTTGATTTTTTTTTTTAAAGAGGGGAAAAGTCTCGCATTTTACTGGGTTGAGCACCGACCCAGATATCTCTGATGTTATTTTGCTATTTAAAAACAAAAAACAACTACCACCAAGGATCTAAATGACAAGTCCTATTTTAATTGCTATTTTTGAACACTCTGCAGCTAGCTCAAAAATGCATTTAGATGTAGATATATATATTTTGAATGGAAAACTTTGTCATTATGGTAATGGTGCTTTTAAAATATATATATAAAAAACAAAGAGATAACTATCTTCTGGTCTGTTTCTTTTTAGTATTTAGGAGCTGTTGATCAATTATATCTGTATAGGCTAAATGAATCATAAACTATGCCATGGTTTTCTTTTTTAACCATAGCTTCTTCACTAAGCTACAATCGGTCGGACCTGCAGTTTACCTAAATCATGGTTTACACAGCACCATGGCTGAGTTCATAAAGTATGCTAAACCAAATCCAGACTCAGAATATTATAATTTAACCCATAAAGCACATTTAACTCCAACCCCCCCCCCCCAACCTCCAGTGTGGTGTAATACAGCTCCTCATGTTGTGGTGACCCCCAACCATAAGTCTAGCGCCAATTCTCCCAACAGAGAATTAAGGTGATTGGCAGGAAGGTCAGAGGAACGCCCCCACGGTAAATGCCTGATTGGTCGGATTGTAAAAATATTTTCCAAGGTACCAAAATATTTATTTTATTTATTTGTTTTGTCAAGTAGGTATGGGTGGTATACAAAAATATCACAATGTTTATATACATGATACTAGTAAGAGAGAAACATTAGGACTGGGGGTTGGAAGGCACTCTGGTGCACTTATGCACGCCCCTTACTGACCTCTTAAGAATCGGGAGAGGTCAACAGTGGAGAGTCTAAGGGTAAAGTTTTGGGGGTTGGGTGATGATACTACAAAGTCAGGTAGTGAGTTCCATGCATCAACTACTCACTTACTAAAGTCATATTTCCTGCAGTTGAGTTTACAGCGGTTTACTTTCAGTTTGTATCTGTTGTGTGCTCGTGTGTTGTTGTGGTTGAAGCTGAAGTAGTCGTTGACAGGAAGGACGTTGTAGCAGATTATTTTATGGGCTATGCTTAGGTCGTGGTTAAGGCGACATAGATCTCAGCTTTCTAAACCTAGGATTGTAAGTCTAGTTGCATAGGGTATTCTGTCGTGAGTGGAGGAGTGGAGGGCTCTTCCAGTAAAGTATCTCTGGACATTTTCTAGAGTGTTTATGTCCAAAATGTGGTGTGGGCCCTGTTGTGTTTGGGCCTGGGCCAGCCGTTCCTCCCACAGATGGGAGAGACGCGGCACAAAGTGAGTGCGAAAGCCTGCCTGACAGCCAGGAAGACGTGGCAGACAGCCAGGAGGACGAGGCCACTGGGACGCAGGATTCAGCAGACAGCCCAGGGGATTTGGCATGCACTCCCTCAGACAGTCTTTTGTCCCTGGGTTCTTCTGCAGATCAATATATTGATCTGCGTAGCCGAAGAGCTATGCAAAGAAGGGATTGATTGAAGGAGTATTACAAGTCATTATAGGAGCACCTGGGCTGGGTGTGGCTCTTATACTGAGGCCTGGGTGTGGTTCCCTTAATGAGGGATAAAGGTATAAAAGGGAACAGAGGCCAAGGCAAACTGTGGCTGTTTATCTGTGTTATTTTGTGGTTCCTGCTCTGAAGTTTCTGTTCTGTGCCGTTGGAGTTTTCAACCCAGCTTTTTCAGACAAGTGGGAGGTGAAAACTCTGGGACTTGCTGTTTGCTCCAAAGATTCAAAAGGACTCCTGAAACGTCTTTGCTCATTCCAGGTTGTCTTTGTGTGTTTTTCCCTGTGTTTTTTTATGTGGCTGAAGTAAGCCTTGCACTATCATTGTTTTCGGACACTAAGAACAGTTTTGAGTAACCCTTTTTTGTTTATCTAATACAAGTTTGCTGATTAGCAGAGCATGTGTGTGTTTGATTTCTTTTCCTTGGACTATTACGCATGGCCTGAGCCCAGTCAGGCAGAACAGGCCCCAGACAGATGAGCTGTATTCGAGGATTGGTCTGGCGAAAGCGTTGTATGCTTTGGTTAGTAGTGTGAGATGACCAGAGCAGAAACTACGTAGGATTAGGTTAACAACTCTTGTAGCCTTTTTGGCGATGTTTTTGCAGTGGGCTTTGGCACTTAGGTCATTTGATAGGAGTATTCCAAGGTCTTTTACGGAGTGAGAGTTGTCTGTAAGGTCTTGTTTATAGAAGCTTTAGTTCCTAATACCATAGGAAATTTGTCTTTTCCCATGGTCTTAGATGACCCCTGTGAAATGGTCGGTCGGTCAACCCCCAAAGAGGCCCCGACCCCCAGTTGAGAACCACTGGTCTAAGAATAATGTACATTTCTCCAATGCTTTGCTATTTCTATGGGTCAGGCACACATAGAATGGAATGGAATGGAATGGAATGGAATAGGAAGGAAGGCAGGAAGGCAGGAAGGCAGGAAGGAAGGAAGGCAGGAAGGAAGGAAGGAAGGGAGTAGGGTTGGGTGGGGTGGGGTGGGGTGGAATGGAATAGAATAAAATAGAATAGAATAGAATAGAATTCTTTATTGGCCAAGTGTGATTGGACATACAAGGAATTTGTCTTTGGTGCAGATGCTCTCAGCGTATATAAAAGAAAATATACATTTGTCAAGAATCAGGAGGTACAACACTTAATGATGGTCATAGGGGTCAAATAAGCAACGAAGACACAATCAATATTCATAAAAATCTTAAGGATACAAGCAACAAGTTACAGTCACACAGTCCTAAGTGGGAGGAAAAGGATGATAGGAACGATGAGAAAAAACTAGTAGAAATAGAAATGCAGACTTAGTAAAAAGTAGTAGAATAGAAGTGTAGATTTAGTAGAAAGTCTGACAGTGTTGAGGGAATTATTTGTTTAGCAGAGTGATGGCGTTCTGGAAAAAACTGTTCTTGTGTCTAGTTGTCTTGGTGTGCAGTGCTCTGTAGCGACGTTTTGAGGGTTGGAGTTGAAACAGTTTGTGTCCAGGATGCGACGGGTGAGTAATTATTTTCACCGCCCTCTTTTTAACTTGTGCAGTCTACAGGTCCTCAATGGAAGGCAGGTTGGCAGCCATTGTTTTGTTCTGCAGTTCTGATTCTCCTCTGAAGTCTGTGTCGGTCCTGTTGGGTTGCAGCACCAAACCAGACAGTTATAGAGGTGCAGATGACAGACTCAGTGATTTTGGTAGGTGTATTTTACCTCTGTTCCTACTCTTAAGTTACATTACTCCTGTTTGCCCTGGCATCTGGGTCCCTTCCAGTAGCCCCCCCCCCCCTGGTTTGCCCCCTCAAAACAAGCCGGCTCTTTTCAAACCGTGGCCTTATCTGCTGGTAATTGCTGAAAGGGTGGGGGCCAGCAGAGACAAGTCCACAGAGATAATTCAAGCCATTTAAGCAATTGGGGACCTCTCTCCGATAGCGAGTTAATAGCGTTGCACCGAGCAGAGATTGTGCCTGGTTACCGTAATGGAGCGCTCCCGGCTCCCCTGATACTCGCCTTTGATTTATAATTCATTTAGCGGCTCGTCAAAGCAAAGGAGCCACTTCTGAAAGACACCGGATGACGATGGGGGTGGGGAGTGAGGGTGCGAGGCTGAGGGTGTCTCTGCCATCCACGGGCACAGCTGGGTCCCAAGGAGAGCAACATTGCTCCAATCCAGGAGGCTGGCAGACCTAGTCTTGGGGGGAAGGTTAATGGATCCCATCTGGGGTGCTGGGAAAAGTGGATGGGAGATGGGCCTTCGATCCAAGCTTTTCCTTTCATTCATGTCTGTTTTCCCAGGAGAAAAGAGCTAGCTTAGCACTGGGCGTAATGCATCCTCCTCCTCCTCCTCCCCCCCTCCTCCTCCTCCTTCCTCCTCCTCCTTGTTCCTCCTCCTCCTCCTTCTTCCTTCTTCTTCTTCTTCTTCCTCTTCTTCTTCCTTCTTCTTCTTCTTCCTTCTTCTTCTTCTTCTTCTTCCTCTTCTTCTTCTTCCTCTTCTTCTTCTTCCTCCTCCTCCTTCTTCTTCCTTCTTCTTCTTCCTCCTCCTCCTCTTCTTCTTCTGCTCCTCCTTCTCCTATTTCTCCTCCTCCTCTTCTTCTCCTCCTCCGCCTGTTCCTCCTCCTTTTCTTTTGATTATATTTATATTATTTATTTATTTATTTGTTTATTTTATTTATTTTGTCCAATACACAATGAGGGCTTTAGTGGATATATATCTATATACACATAGTAGAATACATGATGAAGGTTATAGAGGAGATACTCATAGTAAAATATATCGAAGAAAGAATAGAAAAGAAGATATAGGAATAGAACATATCAACGAAAGAATAGAAGAAGAGATATAGGAATAGAAGAAAGGAATAGGAGATATAGGAGAGCAATAGGACAGGGGACGGAAGGCACTCTAGGGCACTTGTACTCGCCCCTTACTGACCTCTTAGGAATCCGGATAGGTCAACCGTAGATAATCTAAGGGCTGCCCACTCAAACAGGACTCTGGCAGCTAACAATAATTGCAAAAGTTAAAACAATAGGAAATATAACAATGCCAAAGCAACAGTGATATAAATACATAAAAACCTAAAAAGTCATGCATACACACAGTCATTCCTAATTCCAGGCCTGCCATAAAAGCCACGTCTTAACAGCTTTCCGGAAGACTGGCAGGGTGGAGATAGTACAGATCTCTGGGGAGCAGTTGATTCCAAAGGGCCGGGGCCACCACAGAGAAGGCTCTTCCCCACGGCCCCGCCTGCTGACATTGTTTGGCGGAGAAGGCCAACCCCATGAGCCCTTCTAATTCACTTCTATTCTACTAGTTTTTCTCATCATTCCTATCACCCATTTCCTCCCATGTTGACTGTATGACTGTAACTTGTTGCTTATATCCTAAGGTTTTTATTAATATTGCTTCTTCATTGCTTATTTGACCCCTATGACAACAATTAAGTGCTGTATCACATGATTCTTGACAAATGTATATTTTATTTTATGTACGCTGAGAGCATCTGCACCAAGACAAATTCCTTGTGTGTCCAATCACACTTGGCCAATAAAAATTCTATTCTATTCTATTCTATATCAAACACCACTGAAACTGAATGCTTTATATGTTGTATAAGTTTATAAGCTGATTTGTCTGCCCATTTCTTTCTGTTTGTTTAAATTGTTTTTAATATGTAAAAACTTAATAAAGATTATTTTTTTTAAAAAGGAATTGGGGACCTCAATGGCAGTCGTAAACTCGAGGACTACCTAGACCCATTTGTCTGTCTTCCCAGGGTCGTAACACAAGGACAGAAGGAAAAGGGGGCACATGATCGAAACATTTAAATATGTTCAAGGGTTAAATAAGGTCCAGGAGGGAAGTGTTTTTAATAGGAAAGTGAACCCAAGAACAAGGGGACGCAATCTGAAGTTAGTTGGGGGAAAGATCAAAGGCAACATGAGAAAATATTATTTCACTGAAAGAGTAGTAGATCCTTGGAACAAACTTCCAGCAGACGTGGTTGGTAAATCCACAGTCACTGAATTTAAACATGCCTGGGATAAACATAGATCCATTGTAAGATAAAATACAGGAAATAGTATAAGGGCAGACTAGATGGACCATGAGGTCTTTTTCTGCCATCAGTCTTCTATGTTTCTATGTAAGTTTGACCTCGCCTTGCCTGGTTCCGTTGCCAAGCGGCAGCTCTCACACTACACACCACAGCAATGGGAAAGAGGGGGGGATCTCTTCCACCGAGCAGTCCCCCCCATTAATGCTTCCCCCTCCCTCTCAACTGCTCCGCAATGTTCTTGGCTGGCTAATGGGGCAATTTTTTTTATATTCTTTATAATACACCGATTTGCCCAATTTGCTATGCCATTCACAGAGGCGAAGATAATGGCGCCCGCCGATTAGTTGATGGGAAGAGTTCTCCCGAGCGCAGGCGGCGTCCCTCCGCTTCAGGAAGAAAATCAACTCATCTTGCTTGGTATAAATTGGCATACGGCAACGGACACCAACGGCCCAGACGCTTCTGCCGCTACCTTTTTTTTTAAAAAGGGTTTTAATTTTTTTTACTCCAGAATTCATACATATAGAATAGAATAGAATAGAATAGAATTATTGGCCAAGTGTGATTGGACACACAAGGAATTTGTCTTGGTGCAGATGCTCTCAGCGTACATAAAATAAAATATACATTTGTCAAGAATCATGTGGTACGACACTTAATGATGGTCATAGGGGTCAAATAAGCAATGAAGAAGCAATATTAATAAAAATCTTAGGATATAAGCAACAAGTTACAGTCATACAGTCAACATGGGAGGAAATGGGTGATAGGAATGATGAGAAAAACTAGTAGAATAGAAGTGCAGATTTAGTAGAAAGTCTGACAGTGTTGAGGGAATTATTTGTTTAGCAGAGTGATGGCGTTCGGAAAAAAACTGTTCTTGTGTCTAATTGTCTTGGTGTGCAGTGCTCTGTAGCGACGTTTTGAGGGTAGGAGTTGAAATAATTTGTGTCCAGGATGTGAGGGGTCAGTAAATATTTTCCCCGCCCTCTTTTTGACTCGTGCAGTATACAGGTCCTCAATGGAAGGCAGGTTGGCAGCAATTGTTTTTTCTGCAGTTCTGATTCTCCTCTGAAGTCTGTGTCGGTCCTGTTGGGTTGCAGCACCAAACCAGACAGTTATAGAGGTGCAGATGACAGACTCAATGATTCCTCTGTAGAACTGGATCAGCAGCTCCTTGGGCAGTTTGAGCTTCCTGAGCTGGCGCAGAAAGAACATTCTTTGTTGTGCTTTTTTGATGACGTTTTTGATGTTAGGTGACCATTTTAGGTCTTGAGATATGATAGAACCTAGAAGTTTGAAGGTCTTTACTGTTGATACTGTGTTGTCTAGTATTGTGAGAGGTGGAAGGGTGGAAGGGTTTCTCCGAAAGTCTACCACCATTTCTACGGTTTTGAGTGTGTTCAGTTCAATGTATATATATTGTATATTCAATGTATATCAATGTATATACCTTAAAAACATCCATAACATCCATTTATTTATTTATTTATTTATTTTATTTATTTATTTTGTCCAATCCATAATACACATTGAAGAGAAAGATATGTAATAATATTAGTAAAGAAAAGAATAGAAGAAAAGATATAAAAGTATAGGTGAACATATTTGAAAGGAAGGAAAGATAAATGAGATAAAGAGAGACAATTGGACAGGGGACGGAAGGCACACTGGTGCACTTATGCACGCCCCTTACTGACCTCTAAGGAGAGGTCAATCGTGGATAGTCTAAGGGGAAAATGTTGGGGGCTAGGGGTTGACACTACTGAGTCAGGTAATGAGTTCCACGCTTCGACAACTCGGTTGCTGAAGTCATATTTTTTACAGTCAAGCTTGGAGCGGTTAATATTAAGTTTGAATCTGTTGCGTGCTCTTGTGTTGTTGCGATTGAAGCTGAAGTAGTCATTGACAGGTAGAACGTTGCAGCATATGATCTTGTGGGCGTAGTTACATAGTTAAATAATCCTAGTTGATCTCTTTTAAAAGCAAAAGCAAAAGATCAAAAGCAACATGAGAAAATATTATTTTACTGAAAGAGTAGTAGATCCTTGGAACAAACTTCCAGCAGACGTGGTAGATAAATCCACAGTAACTGAATTTAAACATGCCTGGGATAAACATATATCCATCCTAAGATAAAATACAGAAAATAGTATAAGGGCAGACTAGATGGACCATGGGGTCTTTTTCTGCCGTCAGACTTCTATGTTTCTATGTTTCTATGTTTATTTTCATATCAGCACCTCTATCATATTAATAGGTTATCAGTCTATATTCATGTTTCTCTTTCTCACTCCTCTCCTACTCTCTCCATCTCTCCCATCTACCTTTCTTCTCTTCTCTCCATCCTTCCTTCCTTCCTCTCTTCACTCCACTTCTATCTTTCTCCAACTACTTCCTCTTTGGTTTGGTTCTGCAACCCAGCAAGACCGACACAGACTTCAGAGGAGAATTAGAACTGCAGAAGAAAAAACAATTGCTGCCAACCTGCCTTCCATTGAGGACCTATAGACTGCACGAGTCCAAAAGAGGGCGGGGAAAATATTGACTGACCCCTCGCATCCTGGACACAAACTGTTTCAACTCCTACCCTCAAAACGTCGCTATAGAGCGCTGCACACCAAGACAATTAGACACAAGAGCAGTTTTTTCCCGAACACCATCACTCTGCTAAACAAATAATTCTCCCAAAACTGTCAGACTTTTTACTAAGTCTGCACTACTATTACTACTAGTTTTTTCTCATCATTCCTATCACCCATGTCCTCCCACTTAGGACTGTATGACTGTAACTTACTGCTTGTATCTTTAAGATTTCTATTAATATTGTTACCTAATTGCTTGTTTGACCCCTATGCGAACCATTAAGTGTTGTACCTCATGATTCTTGATAAATGTGTATTTTCCGGCCCTGTTTCCCCCCAGGAGATTCCTAGAGAGGCCCCATGGAGGCTTCTCCCTGCCTTTTCCGGCCCTGTTTCCTCCCAGGAGATTCCTAGAGAGGCCCCACGGAGGCTTCTCCCTGCCTTTTCCGGCCCTGTTTCCTCCCAGGAGATTCCTAGAGAGGCCCCACGGAGGTTTCTCCCTGTCTTTTCCGGCCCTGTTTCCTCCCAGGAGATTCCTAGAGAGGTCCCACGGAGGCTTCTCCCTGCCTTTTCCGGCCCTGTTTCCTCCCAGGAGATTCCTAGAGAGGCCCCACGGAGGCTTCTCCCTGCCTTTTCCGGCCCTGTTTCCTCCCAGGAGATTCCTAGAGAGGCCCCACGGAGGCTTCTCCCTGCCTTTTCCGGCCCTGTTTCCTCCCAGGAGATTCCTAGAGAGGCCCCACGGAGGCTTCTTCCTGCCTTTTCCGGCCCTGTTTCCTCCCAGGAGATTCCTAGAGAGGCCCCACGGAGGCTTCTCCCTGCCTTTTCCGGCCCTGTTTCCTCCCAGGAGATTCCTAGAGAGGCCCCACGGAGGCTTCTCCCTGCCTTTTCCGGCCCTGTTTCCTCCCAGGAGATTCCTAGAGAGGCCCCACGGAGGCTTCTCCCTGCCTTTTCCGGCCCTGTTTCCTCCCAGGAGATTCCTAGAGAGGCCCCACGGAGGCTTCTCCCTGCCTTTTCCGGCCCTGTTTCCTCCCAGGAGATTCCTAGAGAGGCCCCACGGAGGCTTCTCCATGCCTTTTCCGGCCCTGTTTCCTCCCAGGAGATTCCTAGAGAGGCCCCACGGAGGCTTCTCCCTGCCTTTTCCGGCCCTGTTTCCTCCCAGGAGATTCCTAGAGAGGCCCCACGGAGGCTTCTCCCTGCCTTTTCCGGCCCTGTTTCCTCCCAGGAGATTCCTAGAGAGGCCCCACGGAGGCTTCTCCCTGCCTTTTCCGGTCCTGTTTCCTCCCAGGAGATTCCTAGAGAGGCCCCACGGAGGCTTCTCCCTGCCTTTTCCGGTCCTGTTTCCTCCCAGGAGATTCCTAGAGAGGCCCCACGGAGGCTTCTCCCTGCCTTTTCCGGTTACAGTTTCAGAAGCTCAGGTTTGTAACAGGAAAATGATTCTTGAGAAGAGGCAAAAATATCTCGAACAGCCGGTTCTTATCTAGAAAAGTTCGTAAGTAGAGGTGTTCTTAGGTAGAGGTACCACTGTATAAGGTCTCCTGTTTGAGGAAGGCGTTGGACTGGAAGACCTCTAAGGTCCCTTCCAAGACGGTTATTCTGTCATTCTGATTTCATACTCTATTCCTCTCGGGCTTTGCGTTATCTTCCTGTTTTTCAATCTGCCGGGCTTTACTTTATACCTTTCTTTAGGGGAAGTATTTTTCAGCTGCTTTTTTTAAGGCAGAATCTTGTCAAAATGGTAATCTTTAAGGATGGGAACTTAATGCGATGCAGGAATAAAAAAGGAATTCAATTGCAATTTTTCTTTACAACGTTCTTCAAGCCGCGAGATTAAGTCTCTTTTCATAAGGTTTCAGGCAGCTTTATCAAAAAGGAATGCAAAAGACGAGGTTTAAATTTAATTCACTCTGCATGCTGGGTAGAGAATTCTGGGAGTTGGAGTCCAGGCATGCTGGCTGGGGAATTCTGGGAGTTGAAGTTCATGCGTTCTGTATGGGGAATTCTGGGAGTTGAAGTTCAAGCATGCTTACTAGGGAATTCTGGGAGTTGAAGTCCAGGCATGCTGGCTGGGGAATTCTGGGAGTTGAAGTCTAGGCATGCTGAATAGGGAATTCTGGGAGTTGGAGTCCAGGCATGCTGGCTGGGGAATTCTGGGAGTTGAAGTTCATGTGTTCTGTATGGGGAATTCTGGGAGTTGAAGTTCAAGCATGCTTACTAGGGAATTCTGGGAGTTGAAGACCAGGCATGCTGAATAGGGAATTCTGGGAGATGAAGTCCACAACTCTTAAAAGGGCCAATGTATACAAAGACCCTGTTGTCTTCTATGAAATCAGAGCCATGCTTAGCAGATGTTGACGGGACCCAATTCTTAGCCCCCCCACTCCCACCAAAAAACTTTTCCAACTTTTTTCCAACTCGACGTCTCTCCTCTTTGCTGGCAAACCTTTCGATCAACTCAGATCTTCCACACTGCCCTTCTAATGCATTTTTATCCCTGCATTTCCAAATGAAATGGCTCTCTCAAAAATTGGTCTCCGGAGACAGCGAGACGCTATAAACGGATGCCGGGTAGATCAAAATGTTATTTGAAAGATAAGGCCATGAATAACTGTATTCCGGGAAATATTTTGGGACGTTTTTCGCCATTTCTGGATGGAGTTTTAATCATATTCTCATAAGCCCTTCGTGACAGTTTTCAATGTAGCCAGTGGACAAAACACCTTAGCTTATATTTACTACCGATAGAGCCTCTCTTTCATCAGCAGGAGAGGGGGCAAAAAAGTCAAAATGGTGGCCGGAGCTGCATGATAAAGTCTCAGTATCTATGGAAGGGGTCTAGCTGCCCTCTCAAGTCTTTAAAGCCGCTGATGGTTAACTTGAACCATCTCTTGGAACAATTGGACCAGATTACTTGCAGGACCCGCTTCCTGCTGTATGAATCCCAGCAACCGGTCAGGTCCCACAGAGTCCGCCTTCTTCAGGTCCCATCAACTTGGCGGGTCCTAGGGGAAGAGCCTTCTCTGTAGGGGCCCTGGCCCTCTGAATTCAGCTCCCCCCAGAGATTCGCACCACCACCACCCTCCTCGCCTTCCACAAGACTCTGAAGACTCATCTATGCCGCCAGGCTTGGGGCCATTAGACTGCAATGAATGTCTGTTGTTTGAATGGGAATTATTATTATTATTATTATTATTATTATTATTATTATTATTATTATTTATTAGATTTGTATGCCCCCCCTCTCCGTATGATTGACTTTTAATATTTTTTTGGACAAAAAAAATTATCTTCCTTCCTTTCGCTCTATTTCTCTCTCCCTCTTTCTCTCCCTTCCATCCTCTTTCTTTCTCTCTCTTCATCCCTCTTTCTTTCTCTTCCTTCCCTCCTCTCTTTTTTGCTCTCTTTCTCTCTCCCTCCCTCCCTCTATGTCTTTCTCTCTCTCTTGCTTTCTTTCTCTCTCTTGCTCTCTCTCTCTTGCTTTCTTTCTCTTGTTCTCTTTCTCTCTCTCTTGCTTTCTTTCTCTCTCTCTTGTTCTCTCTCTCTCGCGCGCTCTTTCTCTCTCTTGCTTTCTTTCTCTCTGAGCTTCGCGGCACACCTGACCATGTCTCGCGGCACACTAGTGTGCCACGGCACACTGGTTGAAAAACACTGATATAGACACACAGTCACACACACACAAATATATACAAGGCAGGCTAAAACAACCTAAAATTGGCTATGTCTAGTTTAATGAAAATAAGGACTAGGGGTGATAGGCAGCTTTCTCTCTGTGCTGAATTCTATACTATTTAACGTCGCCAATGTCCCCACTGGGTTTCTAAAGCATCATCCTGATTTATTTGTTCAATCAATTTATACTCCGGCTTGCGTCTCAAGAAAAGAAAGATAGATGGACGCATATTTCCATCGTGTCCTCCCAGGGCAATTTTTTAAAATCTCACTTTGTCTTTGGGGCGACAGTTCGAGAGGCATTTGAAGATTCAGCGATGACAAACCAAAGTGTTAAGAAATTATCGGGTACCGGTCAAAATGACAGTCAAAATGTTTAGCCTCCTCCTCTATTTCACTTCCTTGCGCTACTCCTGCTCCTTAACAAAGTCGTCCTCGAATTATGTCCACGATGGGGAACCAGAATTTCCATTGTTAAGCGAGGAAGTTGAGCCTGAGGTTATGAACTTTTTATTTATTTATTTATTGGATTTGTATGCCGCCCCTCTCCGGAGACTCGGGGTGGCTAACAGCAACAATAAAGCAGTGTACAATAGTAGTCTGATGTTAGAAATAATTAAAAGCCCATTAATATAAAAAAACCAAACATACATACATACATACCATGCATAGAATTGTAAAGGCCTAGGGGGAAGAGGGTCTCAATTCCCCCATGCCTGATGGCAGGGGTGGGTTTGAAGCAGCTTACGAAAGGCAAGGAAGGTGGGGGCAATTCTAATCTTTGGGGGGAGTTGGTTCCAGAGGGCCGGGGCCGCCACAGAGAAGGCATTTCCCCTGGGTCCCGCCAACCGACATTGTTTAGTTGATGGGACTCCGAGAAGACCCACTCTGTGGGACCTAACTGGTCGCTGGGATTCGTTCATGCAGAAGGCGGTCCCTGAGATAATCTGGTCCGGTGCCATGAAGGGCTTTATAGGTCATAACCAACACTTTGAATTGTGACCGGAAACTGATCGGCAACCAATGCAGACTGCGGAGTGTTGGTGTAACATGGGCATCTTTGGGAAAGACCATGATTGCTCTCGCAGCTGCATTCTGCACGATCTGAAGTTTCCAAACATTTTTCAAAGGTAGCCCCATGTAGAGAGCGTTACAGTAGTCGAGTTTCGAGGTGATGAGGGCATGTCGTTGTTGTTAATCACGGACGTTGTTATCATGTCCTGTGATTGCACAGAAAGATGGAAAAAGGTAAGAAGCACTGAGCTCACCTGTACAAGGATCCAGGAGTAGATGACCGCCACCCAGGGGTTTCCACCAGCCGACGTCCGCTTCGCCAGGCCCAAAACTTTGCCTTTATCCAAAAGACAGGCAGGCAGAAAGAGAGAGAAAGAGAGAAGAAATAATTCATTAAAATCAATGGTTGTACTATAATTTTGTTTGGAATAATTACGAGGGTCACCCAGAAAGAAATGCACCACATTTTTTTTCTTCAACAATTATTTATTGAACACAATGAAATTTACAGACAAGAAAGATGTTTCTTCTACACTCTCTATTTTTCTACCTAATCTCCATCCCGTTCTCTGGCCTTCCTTCAGCGAGACACAAGGGCGTGTATGCCCTGTCGGTACCACTCCTTGTTCTGGTCATGAAGCCCTTTCTGCACTGTGCGAATCACACCTTCATCATCCTCAAAATGCCTTCTGCGACTAACCGTACTTCTGTCGACTGCAGATTCTGCATAAACTGTACACAAACGTTTGTGAACGTTCCGAACAGTTTCTTTCTCTGCAGTAAGGAATTCAAGGACCACACGCCACTTGTAACGGACATCACTAACAGACGCCATTTCGAAACACTGCTGCAGCTACGCTATCTGTCTGAAGAAACACAAAATTTACACACGCACTCCTGACAATTCAAAGAATGTATATCTGAAGTTTCATAGAAACATAGAAACATAGAAGTCTGACAGCAGAAAAAGACCTCATGGTCCATCTAGTCTGCCCTTATACTGTTTTCTGTATTTTATCTTAGGATGGATATATGTTTATCCCAGGCATGTTTAAATTCAGTTACTGTGGATTTATCTACCACGTCTGCTGGAAGTTTGTTCCAAGGATCTACTACTCTTTCAGTAAAATAATATTTTCTCACGTTGCTTTTGATCTTTCCCCCAACTAACTTCAGATTGTGTCCCCTTGTTCTTGTTTTCACTTTCCAATTAAAAACACTTCCCTACTGAACCTTATTTAACCCTTTAATATATTTAAATGTTTCCATCATGTCCCCCCTTTTCCTTCTGTCCTCCAGACTATACAGATTGAGTTCATGAAGTCTTTCCTGATACGTTTTATACTTAAGACCTTCCACCATTCTTGTAGCCCGTCTTTGGACCCATTCAATTTTGTCAATATCTTTTTGTAGGTGAGGTCTCCAGAACTGAACACAGTATTCCAAATGGGGTCTCACCAGCATTCTATATAGCGGGATCATAATCTCCCTCTTCCTGCTTGTTATACCTCTAGCTATGCAGTCATATTCGTACTATTACTGTAGGCTGAGAAAAAAAATGTGGTGCATTATTATCGTAATTGGGGAAGACTTTTCTAGAGAAGATCACAGCAGAAAGCCTTTTAAATCAAATCTTATTCCTTTAGATCGGAGCTTCTCAATCTTGGCCAAGTTGGCCTTCTCCGGGTCCCGTCAACTAAACAATGCCGTTTGGCGGGACCCAGGGGAAGAGACTTCTCTGTGGTGGCCCCGACCCTCTGGAACCAGCTCCCGCCCCAGAGATTAGAACTGCCCCCACCCTCCTCGCCTTTCATAAGCTCCTTAAAACCCACCTTTGCCGTCAGGCATGGGGGAACTGAAACATCTCCCCCAAGCCTATACAGTTATGTATGGTATGCTTGCATGTATGTTTGCTTTTAATAATGGGGTTTTTATTAGATTTGTTATATATTGTTTATTATTGCTGTGAGCCGCCCTACGGAGAGGGGTGGCATACAAATCTAATAAATAAATAAATAAAGGTAGGTAGGTAGGTAAGTAAGTAAGTAAGTAAGTAAGTAAGTAAGTAAATAAGTAAGTAAATAAGTAAATAAGTAAATTAAATAAGTAAATAAGTAAATAAGTAAATTAAATAAGTAAATAAGTAAATAAAATAAGTATATAAGTAAATAACTAAGTAAGTAAGTAAATAAATAAATAAATAAATTTCAGATATATGGACTTCAACTCCCAGGATCCCTCTGAAGATATGTGGACCTCAACTGGCTGGGGAATCCTGGGAGTTGAAGTCCACATATATTGATACTCTTTCACAGATGTCTTCAAACTTGTCAACTTTAAGACTTGTGGACTTCAACTCCCAGAATTCTCCAGCCAGTCCACAAGTCTTAAAGTTGACACGTTCGGGGAATTCTGCTTTTCGAGAGTCTAAGCACTGGAATCAGTCTTTGCACTGAGTTATATGTAATTTGTTGGTTCCCGTCACTTCAATACCGATCGGCTCATTTGTGCCATTTCGGTATTTTTTTTGCCCCAATATTTTACACTTTACGCTCCCTTGCACATTTTGAAAGCCTATTTCCTCAGACGAAAGAAAAATGTCCAGAGCTTCGTAACTTCTCCCTTGCTTCCAATGATTCTTAAGAGTCCCGGTGAAAATTGGAACTTAGAAATAAAAACCTGGTTCTCTTTTAAGAGGGTTTCTTTTCAGAGCAATACCAGTCCAAAATTTAGGTTTAGCCCCTGCCCCTTCCCAAATCTGGAACCATTTTCCGGGTCCAAAGACGGGCTACAAGAATGGTGGAAGGTCTTAAGCATAAAACGTATCAGGAAAGACTTCATGGACTCAATCTGTATAGTCTGGAGGACAGAAGGAAAAGGGGGGACATGATCGAAACATTTAAATATGTTAAAGGGTTAAATAAGGTTCAGGAGGGAAGTGTTTTTAATAGGAAAGTGAACACAAGAACAAGGGGACACAATCTGAAGTTAGTTGGGGGAAAGATCAAAAGCAACGTGAGAAAATATTATTTCACTGAAAGAGTAGTAGATCCTTGGAACAAACTTCCAGCAGACATGGTTGGTAAATCCACAGTAACTGAATTTAAACATGCCTGGGATAAACATAGATCCATTGTAAGATAAAATACAGGAAATAGTATAAGGGCAGACTAGATGGACCATGAGGTCTTTTTCTGCCGTCAGTCTTCTATGTTTCTATGTTTCTATCTACTGTCCAACTTCCCATTTCTTGGATGTCCAGCGAAAGGATTTTGATTTGTCAAAGCTTTGCTTTGGGAGAGTTATTTCTACCTGACAGTTCTGTGGCTTTATAACTCTTTGTTTTTATTGTTATAGGAAACCGAAGAGACAATGTACGTTCTTTTTAATAAAGTGCATTTATATTACATTTATAAACCTCCGTGGAATTTTTCAGGTGTGAAGGGCAGAAATTTATTTATTAAAAGAGAAGAGAAGGATTTAGGGGTAGTGATTTCTGTTGATATTCCTGGAGGTGTCTGTAATATGGCAAATGATTTAGCTTTACTGGATAAGTGGTCAAAGCAATGGAAACTGCAGTTTAATGTTTCCAAATGTAAAAGAATGCACCTGGGCAAAAGGAATCCTTAATCTGAGTATTGTATTGGCAGTTCGGTGTTAGCAAAAATTTCAAAAGAGAAGGATTTTAGGGGTAGTGATTTCTGACAGTCTCCAAATGGGTGAACAGTGCGGTCAGGCGGTAGGAAAAGCGAGTCAAATGCTTGGCTGCATAGCTAGAGGTACAACAAGCAGGAAGAAGAAGATTGTGATGCTGCTGTATAGAGCGCTGGTGAGATCCCATTTGGAATAATACTGTGTCCAATTCTGGAGACCTCACCTACAAAAAGATATTGATAGAATTGAACAGGTCCAAAGACGGGCTACAAAAATGGTGAAAGGTCTTAAGCATAAAACTTACCAGGAAAGACTTCATGAACTCAATCTGTATAGTCTGGAGGACAGAAGGGAAAGTGGGGACAGAATGAAAACATTTAAATATGTTCAAGGGTTCAATAAGGTTCAGGAGGGAAGTATTTTTAATAGGAAAGTGAACACAAGAACAAGAGGGCATAATCTGAGGTTAGTTGGGGGAAAGATCAGAAGCAATGTGAGAAAATATTATTTGACTTAAAGAGGAGTAGATGCTTGGAACAAACTTACAGCAGACGTGGTTGAACTGAATTTAAACATGCCTGGGATAAACATAGATCCACCCTAAGAAAAAATACAGGAAATAGTATAAGGGCAGACTAGATGGACCAGGAGGTCTTTTTCTGACGTCAATCTTCTATGTTTCTAAAACTGTCATTTCACCTTCTCTCTGGATGCAACCTGCAGATTCTGGCTTTTTCTGCACCATCCTTGGGCCTCCACCTGCCTGCTAGAATATACATATGTTCCTGGGAAGATAATGTGTTTATATAAAGCAGGCAAGAGACCGAGAGAAGTTCCAAATCCACAGTAGGGCAATGCATTATTAGGGTCAATCCAGACATCATAAAATAATGAGCAAAGAAATTCTCAATATCTGGTGATATTGCTACGGCCGCCGAAAATGTTCAAAAAGAGATGTACTATATGTTTTTCTCTTTTTTAAAAAAAAAATATATATGTGGCAGGCTTATGAAGGAGATCAGTTTCATCCACTACTGGGCAGGATAGAAATGAGTTTTCCTCAACTAACGTTCTAATTCTTCTTCCCCACTCATAAAGTAAAAAAATAAAACTTCTTAGGGGTTGAGCTCAATAACAGACATGTGGAGTTTTCATACTGCACAAATTGGATGCCCTTGACTTCTTTCGCAATGATTCCTTCAACTTCTCCATTGCTTGTAACCGTGGCTTTCCAAGTGGTGCCCCATCCATCAACTCACCTGGCCAGGCCTAGGTTTTTTTTCCAAGATGAGGCCTGGCTGCCTTTGAGTGAATCGTTATTTTTTTAGTCAGAAACCCCATCTCACACGTCACTGAACAATCACAACGTTGGCTCTGAGCTCTTGGTGGTAACCTTTCTCACTGGGCTTGTGTGTTGTGGCTTGTTGTGAAATTATCACAATTAGCACTTTTCCCCCACAATTTTTTTTAAAATTCAAAACACGGATAGAAGCAGTAAAGACTTATAGAAAGTAAAAATGTAGAGAAAGAACATAAAAGAATAATACACAGAAGCTGGAGATATGTGGTCAATTTTATAAAGCATAAAAAAATTCAAGAAGTAAATACAAGTAGTCCTCAACTTACAACCATTTGTTTAGTGACTATTTAGACACAAGAACAGTTTTTTTATCCGCATGCCATCACTCTGCTAAACAAATAATTCCCTCACCACTGTCAAACTATTCACAAAGGCTGTACTACTATTACTATTAGTCTTCTCATTGTTCCCATCATCCATCTCCTCCCACTTATGACGATATGACTGTAACTTGTTGCTTGTATCCTTACGATTTATATTAATATTGTTTCCTGATTGATTATTTGTACCCTATGACAATCATTAAGTGTTGTACCTCCTGACAAATGTATATTTTCTTTTATGTACACTAAAAGCATCTGCACCAAAGACAAATTCCTTGTGTGTCCAATTACACTTGGCCAATAAAGAATTCTATTCTATTCTATTCTATTCCAGGCAAATGTATATTTTCTTTTATGTACCCTGAGAGCATCTGCACCAAAGACAAATTCCTTGTGTGTCCAATAAAGTTCTATTCTATTCAACTCTATTCTATGCTATGCTAGTAACTATTTGAAGTTACAATGGCACTGAAAATTGTGAATTACGACCACATTTACGACTGTTGCATCACCGTTGCGGTGATCAAAATTCAAACGCTTGCGATCTCCTTTTATGACAAGTAAAAAGAAGCACAGCAATTCCACGATGGCTCCACACTCAGGTGACCTTGAGGACACAGCTAAACCTCCAGGTGGCCTCAAGGACTCTTGAAAAAGGATGAAAATGACCAACTCTCTGCAAAGAGTATAAAATGTTTTCATTTCCTTCCATCCAGGCAAAGCGGAAGAAGCTTCTTGGAGAAGAAGTGAAACGTCTTCAATGAAAAGCCAGAAAGTCTAATTGCCTCTTGAAAAAGCACCTTTGGGACTTGGCAAAAGCCCTGGCTCATCCTTTAGGGTCTACTGATTCTACAACACTTACCCTGTTTCCCCCGAAAATAAGTCACCCCTGAAAGTAAGACGTAGGAGAGATTTCGTAGAATTGCCTAATATAAGGCATCCCCCGAAAGTAAGACATAGGAGAGGTTTCGTTTTTCAGCATTCCCAAACAGAACATATATAATAGAATAGAATAGAATTTTATTGGCCAACTGTGATTGGACACACAAGGAATTTGTCTTGGTGCATATGCTCTCAGTGTACATAAAAGAAAAAGATACATTTGTCAAGAATAACACTGCTGTCCATAAATTGCATCCCAAAACTATGCATTAATCAGATTTAAAACACATCCAACAGGCATCCGACAAGCGGCTGCATGTTTGGATGCATTTTTTCTGCAGCAGAATACAGGATACAATTCATTTTAAAAAAATAAGACATCCCCTGAAAATAAGACATAGCACATCTTTGGGAGCAAAAAATTAATATAAGACGCTGTTTTATTTTCGGGGAAACACGGTAGATGTGACAGAGTCCAAGGTTTATTGAGTGACAGAGGGCGGCTTTTCTAGAGCAGGAGTCTCCAACCTGGCATAGTGGACTTCAACTCCCAGAATTCTCCAGCCAGCTTTGCTTTAAGACTTGTGGACTTCAACTCCCAGAATTCCTCAGCCAATCTTTAAGACTTGTGGACTTCAACTCCCAGAATTCCTCAGCCAGCTTTGCTTTAATGACTAGTGGACTTCAACTCCCAGAATTCCTCAGCCAATCTTTAAGACTTGTGGACTTCAACTCCCAGAATTCTCCAGCCAGCTTTGCTTTAATGACTAGTGGACTTCAACTCCCAGAATTCCTCAGCCAATCTTTAAGACTTGTGGACTTCAACTCCCAGAATTCCTCAGCCAGCTTTGCTTTAATGACTAGTGGACTTCAACTCCCAGAATTCCTCAGCCAGCTTTGGTTTAAGACTTGTGGACTTCATCTCCCAGAATTCTCTAGCCAGCCTGGCTGAAGAATTCTGGGAGTAGAAGCCCACAAATCTTAATGTTGCCAAATTTGGAGAAGACAGCCTTTAGAACAACTTTATTCACACTTTTAATGTACACCAATTGACACAAATAGAAATTTTGTTTGCATGCAGCTCTCAAAGGGTCACCACCTCCAATATACACTAAGTGAACATGACAAAATAAATAAAGATTTATGTACGTTCTTCTCTGTTACTCACCAAAGAGGTCATCTTTGGCCAAAGCGTAAAGGATGCGGGAGGCCCCAATGAGGTTGCTCATAGCGGCCGAGAGCGTTGAAAAGATATGACCCCGATGATGACAAATGGGGGCCAGATGTTGATGTCCTTCAAAAAGCTGTAGTCCCTCTGGAGAAGAAACCTAGACAAAGAAGAAAGTTGGTAGAAGAACATTATGCGCTAAAGCCACATAGGCAACACCTGACTATCGTAATGTCCCTTAATCGGGAAGCGATTACAGCCAGTAGTGGATTGCAGCTGGGATCGGGCTCCGGTAACGGAAATTGAGATGCGCACACATTTCCGCGCACTGATATGTGCATGCGCATGCATGTGTGAGATTTTGTTTCTGCGCATGCACATGTTCTGTCGGGCTCTCTGGTAGAATCCTCCCAAAAAATGCACAGTACAATTTCAGACACACACACACATTTGAAAATTCAAAACAATGTTCTTTATACCGAAAATGCAAATAAACAGAGCACTCTTATTGTATAGCAAAGAGCCCTCGTCTCCAAACAAATTGTTAATTTGTACAAGTCCCTTATCAGTTCTGTGATACTTAGCTTGCAGCTGTGAGGCAATTCACAGTCCTTCTTTTACAAAGTGAAACACACTTTGCTGTGGTTTAGTTTCAAAGCGGGGAAAAATCAGCACACAAAGGTCGAAGACAGCAAAGCAGTCACGAAACACATTGATCAGATAATCCTCCACAATGGCCAAACCCACAGGCTGCTATTTATAGCAGCCTCACTAATGACCACAGCCCCACCCAACCACAGGTGGCCTCATTTTCTTTGATAATAATCTCTCAGTTGTTGCTGCCTATGCATCGCTCTCCGCATGCGTGGCTGTATCATTAACTCTTGTTCTGAATCCAAGGAGGAGCTAGATAATTGATCTCCTTCTGAGCTGTCTGCCACACTCTCCTCCTCCCTGTCACTCATGTCTTCTTGGTCAGAGGAGCCTTCATCAGCAGATTCTACCGGGAGCAAAAACAGGCCTGCAGCATGTGGATGTCTCCCCCACATCCACACTCCTTGGGGCAGGAGCAGGGCCAGAGCTAACCACAACATCTTTGATATGGATTTACAGAGATTAGGATTGCCCCCACCCTCCTCGCCTTTCGCAAACTCCTTAAAACCCACCTCTGCCGTCAGGCATGGGGAAATTAATTCCCCTGCGCCGGTTCCGTTTTATGTATGCTTCGTCTGAGATGTATGATTGTTTTTTATATTAAGGGTTTTAAATTGTTTTTAACTATTGGATTTGTACTGTTTTGCTGTTGTGAGCCGCCCCGATTCTTCGGAGAGGGGCGGCATACAAATCTAATTAATAATAATAATAATAATAATAATAATAATAATAATAATTTAAAAAAAAGCCTGCTGGGTGTCTTTGAGCCAATCAACAGGAGACAGTGAGTCCTGCTGGGGTACTTTGGGCTGATCATTTTCCCCCCAGGCCACTCCATCTTACAAAGTCGTTGTGGGGGGAAATGAGAGAAGGAAGAAGTACTAGGCATGTCCTCAGTGAGTTACTTATAAGGTAATAAAGAAGATATAAAACATCTAATCAATAAACAGAGACTCAACCCAGGCGGTGAGAAAACTGGGAAGAAACGTTTCATATCATTCAAAGAGATCCAGCCTTAATCTGTTGTTATAAAATGGGTCACTATTTTTGCAGTTTTCAACATCCTATATGAGCCGGGGCGGTGCAACGGCTAGAATGCGGTGCTGCAGGCTCCTTCAGCTAACTGCTAGCTGTAGTTCAGCAGTTCAAGTCTCACCACCGGCTCAAGGTTGACTCGGCGTTCCGTCCTTCCAAGGTGAGTAAAATGAGGACCCAGATTACCTACAGCAGTGTTTCCCAACCTTGGCAACGTGAAGATATCTGGACTTCAACTCCCAGATTCCCCAGCCCAGCATTCGCTGGCTGGGGGAATTCTGGGAGTTGAAGTCCAGATATCTTCACGTTGCCAAGGTTGGGAAACACTGACCTACAGAACTGTCTTCTGCCTCATAGAAACATAGAAACATAGAAGTCTGACGGCAGAAAAAGACCTCATGGTCCATCTAGTCTGCCCTTATACTATTTTCTGTATTTTATCTTAGGATGGATATATGTTTATCCCAGGCATGTTTAAATTCAGTTACTGTGGATTTATCCACCACGTCTGCTGGAAGTTTGGTCCAAGGATCTACTACTCTTTCAGTAAAATAATATTTTCTCATGTTGCTTTTGATCTTTCCCCAACTAACTTCAGATTGTGTCCCCTTGTTCTTGTGTTCACTTTCCTATTAAAAACACTTCCCTCCTGGACCTTGTTTAACCCTTTAATATATTTAAATGTTTCGATCATGTCCCCCCCTTTTCCTTCTGTCCTCCAGACTATACAGATTGAGTTCATTAAGTCTTTCCTGATACGTTTTATGCTTAAGACCTTCCACCATTCTTGTAGCCCGTCTTTGGACCCGTTCAATTTTGTCAATATCTTTTTGTAGGTGAGGTCTCCAGAACTGAACACAGTATTCCAAATGTGGTCTCACCAGCATTCTATATAGCGGGATCATAATCTCCCTCTTCCCTGCTTGTTATACCTCTAGCTATGCAGCCAAGCATCCTACTTGCTTTCCCTACCGCCTGACTGCACTGTCTTCACCGCCATTTTGAGACTGTCAGAAATCACTACCCCTAAATCCTTTTCTTTTGAAGTATTTGCTAACACAGAACTGCCAATGCAATACTCAGATTGAGGATTCCTTTTCTCCCAAGTGCATTATTTTACATTTGGAAACATTAAACTGCAGTTTCCATTGCTTTGACCATTTATCTAGTAAAGCTAAATCATTTACCATATTACAGACGCCTCCAGGAATATCAACCCTATTGCACACTTTAGAGTCATCGGCAAATAGGCAAACCTTCCCTACCAAACCTTCCCCTATGTCACTCACAAACATATTAAAAAGAATAGGACCCAGAACATGCACCTCACTGGCCGGTTAGGTCCCACAGAATCGGCCTTCTCCAGGTCCCATTGGCCAGAAAATGTTGTCTGGCGGGACCTAGTGGAAGATCCTTCTCGGTGGCGGCCCCGGCTCTTTGGAATGAACCCCACCCCCTAGAAATACATACCCACCCCTTCCGTCCTGGTCTTTCGGAAAGCTTTGAAGACCTCTCTCTGCCGGTGGGCATGGAAACCGCGAATAGGTGGTGACGGTAAGCAGAAACACACACACACACACACAGATTGTGGCCTTGTCACATTGTCACACCTGCAGAAGATGGTATTGCCACCGGCACAAAAGCAAGCCTAAAACACAATTTAAATATTGCCCACAAGATCATATGCTGCAACGTCCTACCGGACAACGATTACTTCAGCTTCAACCGCAACAACACAAGAGCACGCAACAGATTCAAACTTAATATTAACCGCCTCCAAAGGTGACTGTAAAAAACATGACTTTAACAATCGAGTTGTCGAAGCGTGGAACTCATTACCGGACTCAATAGTGTCAACCCCTAACCCCCCAACATTTCTCCCTTAGTCTATCCATGATTGACCTCTCCAGGTTCCTTAGAGGTCAGTAAGGGGCCTGCGTAAGTGCACTGGTGTGCCTATCGTCCCCCTGTCCAATTGTCTTTCCTTTATCTCATATATCATATATATTTTCTTCCTCTCATATATTTTCTCTTCTATTTTACATATTATCTTTATATATATTACTTCATGTCTATTCTCTTCCATATGTATTGTGTATTGGACAAAGAATAAATAAAAATAAATAATTTTTTTTTAAAAGCCATCTCTACTACCTTCCCCATTGCAAAACATCTATCAGATCAATCATCGATCACTTTTGTAATCACTTCCCCCCATTTTACGAGACAGCGGCTGATGGAAACACAGCACGTTGAAAAGCCAGGCGGGGAAAAAAATTCAATAAAGCAACTAAAAAAGAGAAGATACCTAACTTTCACTAACACATCAAACTATACAAATGGCTGGGATTTAATTGGATTTTAACAAGAGCCAGTGAGCAGGTGGGAGATAAATTTGCACGGGCTATCAAAGCTGCTGTCCTTTGGGCAATTAATACCCAATTAGCCTTAAAATTGATCACCTCGCTGAGAAGCGCAGCGGATTGGATAGTTTGGGGCGGATTCTGGATGTTTGGGGACCGGAGAGTGGCCTTCTTGTCTTCTCCGAACAGGTGGATGGAGAGGCTGCAGAGCTCCTGGCTGGAAACCGTGAGCCTCAAAGGTCATGCATTTAAGAGATTAACCGAGTTGGGAGACACCTTACAGGTCATCTAGTCCAGTGTTTCCCAACCAGTGTGTGCCGCGAGAGTGCGAAGAGCAAAAAGTTGTGAGACCGGAAGCTGAGCTTCCTTCTTTGCGCCTTCCAAGTTTCCGGCAGCTGCAGCGCCCCGCCCGGCTGGAGTTTCCCTGGCGGCGGCAGCAGGTGAGCTTTGGGGCCCAGTGGGAGGACCGCGGCAGTGAGAGGGTGGTGGCAGCAGCGGCACGGGGCAGTAGCCGCTGGGCGGCGGCAGGGTGGTTGGCTGCGAGCCAGAACTCCAGGACAGAGGCACTGATGGCGGCCGGCTGGACATGTTCCTGTATGCTGTACCATGCTGGCATTGCGTGGCTGGCACTTGCCTGCTGGCTGGGCCGGAATGGAGCTCCATCTCACAGCTGACCACCCTGCCACCCGACCCATGGCTACTGCCCAATGCCGCTGCTGCGGCATGGTGTACGAGAAAGAGAGAGAGAAAGAAAGAAAGAGAGAGATAGCAAGAGAGAGAAACAGATAGCAAGAGAGGGAGAGAAAGAGAGAGATAGCAAGAAAGAGAGAGAGAAAGAGAGAGGGAGAGAGAGGGGAGAGGGAGAAAGAGAGAAAGACAGCAAGAGAGAGAAAGAGGGGGGAAGGAGGGTGAGGGAAAGACATAGAGGGAGGGAAGGAGGGAGAGAGAAAGAGAGCAAAAAAGAGAGGAAGGAAGGGAGAAACAAAGAGGGATGGAGAGAGAGGGGAAAAGAAAGAGGAAGGAAGGAAGAGAGAGAAAGAGGGAGAGAGAGAGAAATACAGCAAAAGGGAGGGAGAGATTTTTTTTGTCCAAACTTTTTTAGCCCCCCCCCCCCCCCCCCGCTCAATGTTCCCCAGGATTTTGTAAATGTGAATAATGTGCCGCAGCTCAAAAAAGGTTGGAAACGCGGATCTAGTCCAACCCCCTACCCTACATCTGCCTCTACCTAGAATTGAACTCAAAACCTCCTGATTGTGAGGCAGGAGCTCCACCTATGATAGGGGTCAAGGTTCCAGATAACATCCAAACTAAACCAGAGTCCGAGTCAAAGTCTTCCTCGAAATTCCAATTTATTTCTGGAGCCATCCTGGCACCCACGCTGGGAACCATGAATTTGAGTTTGCCACTCAGTTGAAAGTTCACATCCCTTGTCGTCTCCCCCCCCCCCCCCACAAACTTGTCATGTTGCCCACTCAGATTGTGCCAGCATGGCAAGTCCTCCTTCCGCTTCCACCCAGGTGATGGATATATGATGACCTTGAACTTCTCAAAAGAATGCTTTGAGGCTGCAACTGTTCCCTCGTGAAATTCACCCCCTCCCAAGTTCCAATGCACATCAGGGCTTCTTTAGATAGTGGCAAGCCGTTAATTCAGAAACATAGAAACATAGAAGATTGACGGCAGAAAAAGACCTCATGGACCATCTAGTCTGCCCTTGTACTATTTCCTGTATTTTATTTTAGGATGGATCTATGTTTATCCCAGGCATGTTTAAATTCAGTGACTGTGGATTTACCAACCCACGTCTACTGGAAGTTTTGTACCAAGCATCTGCTACTCTTTCAGTAAAATAATATTTTCTCACGTTGCTTCTGATCTTTCCCCCAAGAGGGTGGGGGCAATTCTAATCTCCGGGGGGGAGCTGATTCCAGAGGGTCAGGGCCGCCACAGAGAAGGCTCTTCCCCTGGGTGTCGCCAAATGACATTGTTTAGTCGACCAGGACCCGGAGAAGGCCAACTCTGTGGGACCTAACTGGTTGCTGGGATTCATGCGGCCCAAGTTATTATTATTATTATTATTATTATTATTATTATTAATTATAGTGATCTGCTTAATCACTATGGCAAAAAGTGAGCTGCCCACGAGTCTGCGGAGAGGGGTGGCATACAAATCTAATTAATAATAATAATAATAATAATAATAATAATAATAATAATAATAATAATAATAATGGTGATATAATGTCTGGCTGGGAATTTTAGAAATAGAGGTCTTCACACCTCCCCCAGCATACTAAACTGGGGAATTCTGGGAACTGAAGTCCATATATAGATTTATTTATTTATTTATTTAATTACTTAGATTTGTATGCCGCCCCTCTCCGAAGACTCGGGGCGGCTCACAACATGTAGAAACAAATCATAAGCAATCAGACAAATTTAAAATATTTAAATATTTAAAAACCCCATATGCTAACAGTCACACACACAGACATACCATGCATAAATTAAACGTGCCCCAGGGGGAGATGTTTCAGTTCCCCCATGCCTGACGGCAAAGGTGGGTTTTAAGGAGTTTACGGAAGGCAGGAAGAGTAGGGGCAGTTCTAATCTCCGGGGGGAGTTGGTTCCAGAGGGCCGGTGCCGCCACAGAGAAGGCTCTTCCCCTGGGGCCCACCAACCGACATTGTTTAGTTGACGGGACCCAGAGAAGACCCACTCTGTGTGACCTGGGCAAACGCCCCCCTCGCCACAGCTGAAAGATGTTGTTCTAATGTGAGCTGTGGATCGAGGGAGGACGCCCAAGTTGCGGACCCCTCTCTGAGGGGGTCAATAATTCCCCCCCCAGGGTGATGGACGGACAGATGGGATTGTCCTTGGGAGGCAAAACCCACCACAGCCACTCCGTCTTATCCGGGTTGAGCTTGAGTCTGTTGACACCCATCCAGGCCCCAACAGCCTCCAGGCACCGGCACATCACTTCCAACCGCTTCGTTGACTGGGCATGTGGTGGAGATGTAAAGCTGGGTATCCATCCGCATATCTTCAAATCACCGCAATAGCACTTATATAGTGCTCCACAGCCCTCTCTAAGTGGTTTACAGCAGAGGTCCCCAACCTTTTTTGCACCAGGGACCGGCTTTAAGCTAGACCAGTTTTCCATGGCCCGGTGGGGGGGGGGGGGGGAGCTAGCTGTCAGCGGCGCCGTAAAAGGGGCGATCAAGAGAGGAATGGGTGAATGAATGGACGGAGGGTGGGAAGGAAGGAAAGAGGGAAGGTACAGGAACAGAAGAAGGGTGCAAAGAAGCAAAGAAAGGTGTGAAAGGGGAGAGTAAGAGAGGAAGGAGTGAAAGAAGGGAATGAGGGAGGAAAGAAGGGAGGAAGGAAAAGGAAAGCAAGAAATGGAGGGAGGAAAGGAAGGGAGGAAAGGAAGGAAGGAAGGAAGGAAGAAGGAAAGAGGGAAGGGACAGGAACAGAGGAAGGAAGCAAGGAAACGTATGAAAGGGGAGAGTAAGAGAGGAAGGACTGGAGGGAGGGAGGGAAGAAGGTAGGAAGGAGAAAGAAAAGAAATAGAGGAAGTAAAGGTAAAAGAGAGAAAGAAAAAGAGCAAGAAAGAAAAGAAAGAGAAAGAAAGAAAGAAAGAAAGAAAGAAAGAAAGGCAACTTCAAAGAAAGGCTCACTGAGCATCTCTCACTCTCTCTCTCTTTCTATCCCTCTTTCTTTCTTTCTCTTCCTTTCTCTCCTCTTCCTTTATCTCCTCTTTCTCTCCCCCCTCTCTCTCCCCCTTTCCCTCTCTCTTTCTCTCTCCCTCTCTTGCTATCTCTCCCCCCTTTCCCTCTCTTTCTCCCTTCTCTTTCTCTCTCCCCCCCCCTCTCTCTTTCTCTCTCTCTCTCCCCCTCTTTTCTCTCTCTTCTTCTCACTTTCTCTCTCTTGTTTTCTTTCTGTCTCTTTTGCTTTCTCTCTCTCTCACTCTTTCTCTCTTGTTTTGTTTCTCACGCTCTTTCTCTCTCTTGTTCTCTCTCTCTCTTGCTATCTCTTTCTCTCCCCCCCTTTCTCTCACTCTCTTCTTTCTCACTTTCTCTCTATCTTGCTGTCTGTTGCTTTCACTCACTCTCGTTCTCTCTCCGTTCTTCTCAGCGGTGACGCGCGCACCGCCCTGCCCGCCTCACATTTGCCGAGAGGACTTTCGCCCCGGGCTCTCAGCAAGGGGGTTTGCATGAGAGGCGGGGCCGGCGGAAGGTGATATTTCAATGTCGGGGGCGCACGGGCGGTTTTGCGCGCGCTCCCTATCTCCCTGCTAGCCCACTCGGAATACGTATTCAAAATAAGAAAAGCCTTTGCCGGCGAAGGCTTTTCTTATTTTGAATACAGTATTCCGAGTGGGCTAGCAGGGAGATAGGGAGCGCGCGCAAAACCGCCCGTGCGCCCCCGACATTGAATATCACCTTCCGCCGGCCCCGCCTCTCATGCAGCCCCCTTGCTGAGAGCCCGGGGCGAAAGTCCCCTCTCGGCAAATGTGAGGCGGGCAGGGCGTGCGTTCCCGGGTGCGGGAGGAGCTGCGGTGAAAGGCAGGAGGATGGCAGAGGAGCAGAGGGGGCAAATCGGCGCGGGCGGTGGGCAGCGCGGAAAGGCCGAGGGGGCCCCTGGCGCCGCGGACCGGCTGAAAACCCCCAACGGCCCGGTCCCGGTCCGCGGAACCGGCGGTTGGAGACCCCCTGGTTTACAGAATCAGACCCAACAATGTGGGTCCTCATTTTACCCACCTCAGAAGAATGGAAGGCTGAATCAACCTTGAGCCTGGTGAGATTTGAACCGGTGAAATTTATTTATTTATTTTATTTTATTTATTTATTGGATTTGTATGCCGCCCCTCTCTGCAGACTCGTGGCGGCTAACAACAGTAACAAAACTGTATAATCCAATACTAAAAAACAGTTAAAACCCATTATATAAAAACCAATCATACATACAGACATACCATGCATAAAATTTTAAAGGCCTAGGGGGGAAATGTATCTCAATTCCCCCATGCCTGGCGGCAGAGGTAGGTTTTAAGCAGCTTACGAAAGGCAAAGAGGAGGAGGGGGCAATTCTAATCCCTGGGGGGAGTTGGTTCCAGAGGGCCGGCGGCCGCCACAAAGAAGACTCTTCCCTTGGGTCTCCGCCAAACGACATTGTTTAGTTGACGGGACCCAGAGAAGACCCACTCTGTGTGACCTAACTGGTCGCTGGGATTCGTGCAGCAGAAGGCGGTCCCTGAGATAATCTGGTCCGGTGCCATGAAGGGCTTTATAGGTCATAACCAACACTTTGAATTGTGACCGGAAACTGATCGGCAACCAGTGCAGATTGCGGAGTGTTGGTGTAACATGGGCATATTTGGGAAAGCCCATGATTGCTCTCGCAGCTGCATTCTGCACGATCTGAACTTTCCGAACACTTTTCAGAGGTAGCCCCATGTAGAGAGCGTTACAGTAGTCGAGCCTCGAGGTGATGAGGGCATGAGTGACTGTGAGCAGTGACTCCCGGTCCAAATAGGGCCCCAACTGGTGCACAAGGCGAACCTGGAGTTTGTTGACACCCATCCAGGCCCCAACAGCCTCCAGGCACTGGCACATCACTTCCACTGCTTCGTTGACTGGACATGGAGTGGAGATGTATAGCTGGGTATCATCGACATATTGATGATACCTCACCCCATGCCCTTGGATGATCTCACCCAGCGGTTTCATGTAGATATTAAATAGCAGGGGGGAGAGGACCGACCCCTGAGGCACCCCACAAGGGAGAGACCTAGAGGTCGACCTCTGACCCCCCACTAACACCGACTGCGACCGACCGGAGAGGTAGGAGGAGAACCACTGAAGAACAGTGCTCCCACTCCCAACCCCTCCAGCCGGCGCAGAAGGATACCATGGTCGATGGTATCGAAAGCCGCTGAGAGGTCAAAAATTCCCAAAGTTGAGAAAGACAGCAAGAAACTTTGAAAGCAGACCTGATCTTTGAAATCAGCTCATGCGGATGGGGAGGCTGGGGGGCATAAGAGGAACAAAGGGGCAGCTGAGCCGAGGGGCCTATTAAGCCTTTCAGAGAAATGGCCAAGGCGGGCGGGGGGCTGCGCACAAAGTCAGGCAGGGGGTTTGCGAGCGGCCCTGTCCCCTGTCATTATGAGCAATGGCCGTGCATTAAGGTATTAGAACATGACAGCTATAATTCTAACCAATTCCTGCTGGCTGGCCCAGCCCGCCACGATTTATGGCAGCACTTTGCAGAGCAGAAAATTAACAAGCCATGCGCTCGGAGAACAAGGCAGGCAGGCGTGCTCGCTCTCCCCCCACGCCCCTCCCCACCCAGACGTGTGTATACACACACACACACATATGCACGCAGAGGAAGGGAAAGAGAAAGAAAGAAAGAGAGAGAGATGCAAGCACATTTTATCCAAAGCCTGATTTGTAGTGCGCAAAACCATCACCTTTTATTCTGTCTGGCAGTAGGAAAGTGGACGCTATTCTGTTTGTTTTTAACAGGAAAGTGAACACAAGAACAAGGGGGCATCCCATAAATTCTAATTCTAATATTAATTCTAATACAGTAATTCTAAATGGTGGAAGGTCTTAAGAATAAAACGTATCAGGAAAGACTTCATGAACTCAATCTGTATAGTCTGGAGGACAGAAGGAAAAGGGGGGACATGATCGAAACATTTAAATATGTTAAAGGGTTAAATAAGGTCCAGGAGAGAAGTGTTTTTAATAGGAAAGTGAACACAAGAACAAGGGGACACAATCTGAAGTTAGTTGGGGGAAAGATCAGAAGCAACATGAGAAAATATTATTTGACTGAAAGAGTAGTAGATGCTTGGAACAAACTTCAAGCAGAAGTGGTTGGTAAATCCACAGTCACTGAATTGAAACAGGCCTGCGATAAACATACAGTGGTACCTCTACCTAAGAATGCCTCTACTTAAGAACTTTTCTAGATAAGAACCAGGTGTTCAAGATTTTTTTGCCTCTTCTTAAGAACCATTTTCTACTTAAGAACCTGAGGCTGGAAAAATTTCCCAGGAAATTTGAGAGCAGCACGAAGGCCCGAACAGTTTCCTGCCATTCCCCCTTTAATCCCGGCCATCTCACGCTTTTCTGGACTGCCAGAGGAACATTTCAGTGGCGCTTAAGGAGGCTTTGGCAGTCCAGAGTGAACAAAGCATTTTCCTTTATCTGGGCACTTGGAGAGGGAATAAACCACTTTGATGTGGAGACTCCCTTGCGCTGCCTCCCAAAAACCCGGCATGAGGTTGCCTCATGCTCGGTGTATGGGAGGCGCATGCTCCTCCTCGCCGCCTCAGAGTCCCTCTTTTTTTAATTTTTAAGCCTTAAAGTTTTGGATTTTTTTGATTCCCCTCCCTTCACCTTCTTCCTTCGGCAGCGACTGTCCTCCTCCCTCTTCTTCTTCCTCCTCCTCCTCCCACCCAAATTCCGAGCTTTTATTTCTTTCCTAAAGGGTTTGCACGCATTATTTGCTTTTACATTGATTCCTGTGGGAAAAATGGCTTCTTCTTACAAACCTTTCTACTTAAGAACCTGGTGATGGTACAAATTAAGTTCTTAAGTAGAGGGACCACTGTATATCCATCCTAAGATAAAATACAGGAAACAGTATAAGGGCAGACTAGATGGACCATGAGGTCTTTTTCTGCCGTCAATCTTCTATGTTTCTATGGCAAAATTACCCTAGACTGGAGATGTGGGACCCCACTCTCTCCCTCCCATGAGATCCTGCCCAGGCGAGGTTCCACTTACTGGCCACTACTGATACACTCTTCCTGGCTGTCGCAGGCGCATGCACCTCCATCGGGCGGGTAGGCACCCATTGGTGTGAGGTTCAGCTTCTGCGCATATGCAGAAAGCGAAATCTCACACGAAAACGCATGCACAGAAGCAAAAAAAACACCCCCCGCCAACAATCAACAAAATCTCGCGAGCGACAGCGTCTTCGCATGAGATTGCTTGCTGCGCATGTGTCAGAAGCCAAATGTCATGCGCGCATGTGTCAGGGGCGCGGAGATGTGTGCGCAACTCCATTTCCACTAGCGGAGCCCCAATCTCAGCCATACCGGCTGCAACCGGTATAGTTTGTTTGTTTGTTTGTTTATGATTTGATTTGATTTGTATGCCGCCCCTCTCCGCAGACTCGGGGCGGCTAACAACAATGATAAAAAAACAACATGTAACAATCCAATTTAATAAAACAACTAAAAAACCCTTATTATAAAACCCAAACATACACACAAACATACCATGCATAACTTGTAGTGGCCTAGGGGAAGGAATATCCTAACTCCCCCATGCCTGGCGACAAAGGTGGGTCTTGAGTAATTTGCGAAAGAAAAGGAGGGTGGGGGCCATTCTAATCTCTGGGGGGAGTTGATTCCAGAGGGCCGGGGCCGCCACAGAGAAGGCATGGTATGTTGTGTGTATGTTTTTTAAATTATGGGTTTTTAGTTTTTTAAATATCAGATTTGTATTGAACATTGTTTCCTACTATTGTTGTGAGCCGCCCCGGGTCTACGGAGAGTGGCGGCATACAAATTTAGTAAATAATAATAAATAATAATAATAACCCCTTATTGATCCTGCCCCAAGGAAAGGCCAGGCGTGTATCTTTCCAGTGCTTGGGACATGCAAATAAGTTGGAAATTGTGTGTGTGTGTGTGTGTGTGTGTGTGTGTGTGTGTGTGTGTTTGTGTAGAATAGAACATAGCTGGAAGGACCCTTGGAGATCTTCTAGTCCAACCCCAGTCAAGCAGAAGATCTTTGGGACCGTCTTCTGCCGCATGAATCCTAACATCCGATAAGGTCCCACAGAGTCGGCCTGCTCTGGGTCCCATCGACTAAACAATGTCGTCTGGCGGGACCCAGGGGAAGAGCCTTCTCTGTGGCGGTTCCGGCCCTCTGGAATCCACTCCCCCCAGAGATTACACCCACTCCCACCCTCCTTGCCTTTCGTAAGTTACTCAAAACCCACCTATGTCGCCAGGCATGGGGTAGCTCAGTTGCCCCTAGGCTATGCTAAGGCTATGATAGAATTGTGTATGGTCTGTCTGAGTAGTATGGTTTTTAATAATGAGTTTTTAATGCGTTTATTAATATATTGGATTTGTTACATTGTATTTTTTTGTGAGCCGCTCCGAGTCCTCGGAGAGGGGCGGCATACAAATCTAATAAATAATAATAATAATAATAATAATAATAATAATACTGTAATAATAATAATAATAATAATGTTAGTATTAATAATAATAATAATATTAATACTAATACTACTACTACTACTACTACTACTACTAAATAATAATAATAATAATAATAATTATTATTATTATTATTATTATTTACCCATTCCAGACATCTGTCTGTCTGTCTATCAAGTAAATAAATAAATGCATTTAGCATCTATATTTATAACAGACAAGATAGTCAGGCAAATAGAGGCCTCATGAGGTAAATCGCATATAGCATAGAGCAGTGTTTCCCAACCTTGGCCACTTGAAGATATTTGGACTTCAACTCCCAGAATTCACCAGCCAGCGAATGCTGGCTGGGGAATTCTGGGAGTTGAAGTCCAGATATCTTCAAGTGGCCAAGGTTGGGAAACACTGGCATAGAGTACATACACACAAGGGCTAAAAAAGGGAAACTCCCCTTCCACACCCACAGCGACCAATCACAGTGCAGATTACCTCACACAGAAGCCAGCCCTCTCCAATCAATCAACCATAACTGTTTGGCTCAATCCTTTACTATTCCAGCTACTAAAACTTATGTATCCTAACAGAGTTTTGACTCCAAGAATATCTCAGCCAACATTCTGGGAGCTGAAGTCTACATATCTTAAAATGGCTAAATTTGGGAAATTAATCTTTCTGATCTAAGACCAGAAAACTCTCTCATCCAACTTCTGAATTTCAAGTGTCAATTCCAACACTGGCAAAACCTCTGAACTAGGCGGATAAAAGGCAGGCGGATTAGAGCTGGATTATTCATTTGCGCGAGCCAAAT